>NC_057809.1:343192526-343220245 GCF_018294505.1 Triticum aestivum | reverse complement strand
GGTTGATGTCTTGACGTAGGGTCCAAGTCCTCTGGATCATGTTCGTTCTGAAAATCACGTTCCCGAAGGTTTCATTCCGTTTGTACTCCATTTGATGTTCTTTTTCTGCGAAACCCTGAAATAGGCAAAAAATAGCAATTTTGGGATGGGCCTCCGGTTAATAGGTAAGTCCCAAAAATAATATAGAAGTGTATAATAAAGGCCAATAATGTCCAAAACATAATATAATATAGCATGGAACAATCAAAAATTATAGATACATTGGAGACGTATCAGGCATCCCCAAGCTTAATTCCTGCTCATCCTCGAGTAGGTAAATTATAAAAACAGAGCGTGAGCCATGGACATAGCACTATAGGTGGAATAGAATGGTGGTTGTGGAGAAGACAAAAAGGGAGAAGATAGTCTCACATCAACTAGGCGTATTAACGGGCTATGGAGATACCCATTAATAGAGATCAATGTGAGTGAGTAGGGATTTCCATGCAACGGATGCACTAGAGCTATAAATATATGAAAGCTCAACAAAAAGAAACTAAGTGGGTGTGCATCCAACTTGCTTGCTCACGAATACCTAGGGCATTTTCAGGAAGCCCATCATTGGAATATACAAGCCAAGTTCTATAATGAAAAATTCCCACTAGTATATGAAAGTGATAACATAGGAGACTCTCTATTATGAAGATCATGGTGCTACTTTGAAGGACAAGTGTGGAAAAAAAGGATAGTAGTATTGCCCCCTTTTTTGGGCCTCCCTTTTTTTCTTTGGCCTTTCTCCTTTTTTTGGGGGGGGACGATACTCTATGAATGATGATCATCACACTTCTATTTATTTACAACTCAATGATTACAACTTGATACTTAGAAAAAAGTATGACTCTATATGAATGCCTCCGGCGGTGTACCGGGATAGCAATGCTGCATGAGTGACTTATATGAAAGAATTATGAACGGTGGCTTTGCCACAACTAAAATGTCAACTACACGATCAAGCAAAGAAATATGACAATGATGGAGCATGTCATGATAACCGGATCGGTGGAAAGTTGCATGGCAATATATCTCGGAATGGCTATGGAAATGCCACGATAGGAAGGTATGGTGGCTGTTTTGAGGAAGGTATATGGTGGGTGTATGATACCGGCGAAAGGTGCGCGGTATTAGAGAGGCTAGCAATGGTGGAAGGGTGAGAGTGCGTATAATCCATGGACTCAACATTATTCATAAAGAACACACATACTTATTGCAAAAATCTAGTTATCGAAGGAAAGTACTACACGCATGCTCCTATGGGGATAGATTGGTAGGAAAAGACCATCGCTCGTCCCCGACTGCCACTCATAAGGAGGACAATCAATAAATACATCATGCTCCGACTTCTTAACATAACGGTTCACCATACGTGCATGCTACGGGAATCACAAACTTCAACACAAGCATTTCTCAAATTCACAACTACTCAACTAGCACGACTATAACATCACCATCTCCATATCTCAAAACAATTATCAAGTTTCAAACTTCTCATAGTATTCAACACACTCATAAGAAAATTTTATTTATTTAATCTTGAATGCCTCAAATAATTAAAGAAAATTACCATGCTGTTTTGTAGGACTCTCAAAATAATCTAAGTGAAGCATGAGAGAACAATGGTGTGATGCCCCGAGACCGATGCGCCAGGTGTCTCCCAGTTATTGGTTGTGTTGTCGTGTCTTTCTCTTGCGTGTTGCATCTTCTCATGTCATCATGTGCATTGCATCATCATGTTTTCAAAACTTGCATCCGTCCGGGTTTCCCTAGTTTCGTCCGTTTTCCGTTCTGAGCCCAGACACACTTGCACGCGCCCGCGTCGCTTCCGTAATAGTATTTTATAAGTGGCCAGAAAATGTTCTTGGAATGGGTTGAAAGTTGGCATGTGGTGTTGTTATGTTGTCAGTAGGCCGCCTGCCAAGTTTCATCACATTCGGAGTTCGTTAGACACCCCAACGGATAACTATAGCGGTAGTATAGCCGGTCTATCGTCGGACGTTTTCGGAATCCGGAAACAGCCGTCGGGTTGCATTCCTCCTCGTTCGTCGCATACCACCCCCTCTCTACATAACCCACTATCCCCACCGGCAGCCCACCTACCCCTTCTCACGTCTGGAGCTGTCCGATGGTGATCGCACGGTCCGAAAACCCCTCCTAACACCTCAAATCCTAGTCCTAGCTATAAAAGGAAGCCTCCCCTTCCATTTTTGGCAGCAGACAACTCCTTCCTCAAAATCCATGCGCCGCCAGCCTCTTCCCACCTTTCTCATCCTTTTCCCCACCGGCCGAAGCCCTCTCCGCCACTTGTCGCCACCAGCACCACCCAGCGCCGCCGCCACGTTAGCAGCGTCACCGCGTAGCCAACCACACCCCGCCACTTGTCCTCTTCGCGCCCCACTTCGCCGCGGCCCTCAGGGCCCATCTGAGGCCGGCCCGAGCCCATCTAGGTCTAAGCCTCCACCACCTCGAGTGTTCCCATTCGTGATCTGGATCGAGGGAGGAGCACCTCGATCCCGAGCTCCTCCGCGTCGCACCTTCAACCGCCGGCCACCGCGGCATCGCCGGACCTCACCGCCTCGACGTCGGCGTCCTGCAGGTCGGGCGCTGCCCCGTCCTCCCTTACTGCTTCTTCTCCTTTCTCTCTTCCTCCCTCACCCGAATCTCTCACCTCTCTCTGCCCGTGGATAGGCACCGCCGCCGGAGTGCCGCACCTCGCCGGCCAGCCTCATCATTGCGGGAAACGGGCCGGCCGCCCCCGGATCCGGTTGCCCCTTCGCCCCGCCACCGTCTCTGACCTTCCCTGCCGTCCTGCGACATCACCAGACCACCACGGCAACACCGCACGCCGGCGTTGACCGCTGCCTTGCTCGTGGCCCAGATCCACTGCAGGCCAGCACGTCCAGGCCGCCTCATCGCCCTGGTGGGCCTCGGTTTGACCTCGCTCAGTGCCAAGGCCCAGTCGCCCGTGCCCTGCTACAGCCTTAGCCCACCAGATCCGCTGGCCCAAGGCCCACGAGGTGAGCACAAGCCAGCCCATCCCTGTTTGCTTATGTGACGCCTTGGGCACTGAATATTATACTACGCTCACCCAGTTTCGGCCCGTGTATGTTTTTTCCAGCACCTGGGAATTTGCTAATTAGTCCAGTAAAACAGTTTTGCAGAAAAGTCCCTCTAGATCATGCATTTAACAACTCACAAATGGTGCATCATATTAAAACAAATTATATATGAAATCTGCTTAGAATTTTGTCTAGTTTCATAATATCCAACTTTCATCTATGTTTAAAATGTTTTATTTCATAACTAATTAACCGTAGCTCCAAATTTAATAAAGTTTATATGTAAATGGGGTAGAAAAATGCCTACTTTAACATGGTGTACTTTCTTTGCATGTTTAACAACTCTAAAATTGTGTTTAGGGCAGAACAGTACCAAACCTAAAATATGCACATGAGGAGTTTCCGGACTTGTTGTTTGTTGTTCCAGCCTCATTTAAACTTGCCTAGATAGGTAGTTTTCATATGCTTCACCCCTTGTCATGTTAAACAACATTTAATATTGTTGGGTACATAAATGAGATCGAACTAAATAACTTGAATGTGGTGTTCCGTCAACATGCAACTCGTTGCATATTGAGCTCCACTTAATTTGTAGGATTGTTTGTGCACTTTGCCATGCCATGTATCATTAAACCGGTCATGCATCATACTTGGTTGTGCATCATGCCATGTTTATGTGGTGGTTGTTTTACTATGTTGTTTGCTTCTTTCCGTTCTTGCTTCTTCGGGTTAGTTCCGATAACGCGCGTTTGTGAGGATCCGTTCGACTACGTCCGTTTGTCTTCTTCATGGACTCATTCTTCTTCCTTGCGGGATCTCAGGCAAGATGATCATACCCTCGAAATCACTTATATCTTTGCTTGCTAGTTGCTCGCTCTATTGCTATGCCGCGATACCTACCACTTGCTATATCATGCCTCCCATATTGCCATGTCAAGCCTCTACCCCACCTTGTCCTAGCAAACCGTTGTTTGGCTATGTTACCGCTTTGCTCAGCCCCTCTTATAGCGTTGCTAGTTGTAGGTGAAGATGGAGTTTGTTCCATGTTGGAACATGGATATTTGTTGGGATATCACAATATCTCTTATTTTAATTAATGCACCTATATACTTGGTAAAGGGTGGAATGCTCGGCCTTATGCCTGGTATTTTGTTCCACTCTTGCCGCCCTAGTTTCCGTCATACCGGTGTTATGTTCCTCGATTTTGCGTTCCTTACGCAGTTGGGTGTTATGGGAACCCCTTGACAGTTCGCTTTGAATAAAACTCCTCCAGCAAGGCCCAACCTTGGTTTTACATTTGCCTAACAACCTATACTTTTCCCTTGGGAGTAATTAACCCGAGGGTCATCTTTATTTTAACCCCCCGGGCCAGTGCTTCTCTAAGTGTTGGTCCAACCTGAGCGATGTCCGGCGCCCCCTGGGCAACCAGGGTCTATGCCAACCCGACGTCTTGCTCATCCGGTGTGCCCTGAGAACGAGATATGTGCAGCTCCTATCGGGATTTGTCGGCACATTCGGGTGGATTTGCTGGTCTTGTTTTACCATTGTCGAAATGTCTTGTAACTGGGATTCCGAGTCTGATCGGGTCTTCCTGGGAGAAGGAATATCCTTCGTTGACCGTGAGAGCTTGTGATGGCCTAAGTTGGGACACCCCTGCAGGGTTTTGAACTTTCAAAAGCCGTGCCCGCGGTTATGGGCAAATGGGAATTTGTTAATATCCGGTTGTAGACAACCTGACACTTAACTTAATTAAAATGAATCAACCACGTGTGTAGCCGTGATGGTCTCTTTCCGGCGGAGTCCGGGAAGTGAACACGGTTTTGGTGTTATGCTTGAACGTAAGTAGATTCAGGATCACTTCTTGATCACTTCTAGTTCACGACCGTTGCATTGCTTCTCTTCTCGCTCTTATTTGCGTAAGTTAGCCACCATATATGCATAGTGCTGCAGCTCCACCTCACTACCCCTTTCCTACCCATAAGCTTAAATGGTCTTGATCGTGAGGCTGTGAGATTGCTGAGTCCCCGTGACTCACAGATTACTTCAAAAAATTGCAGGTGCCGATGATACCCGTGCAGGTGACGCAACCGAGCTCAAGGAGGAGCCCAATGAAGATCGTGTTCGTTGTGTTGTTTCGTTTCCAGTTGATCAGTAGTGGAGCCCAGTCGGGGCGATCGGGGATCTTTTGCATTAGGGGTGGTCTTTCTTTATTTGGTTCCATAGTCGGACCTTGATTGTATCTGGATAATGTAATGCTATATTCATGTATTGTGTGAAGTGGCGATTGTAAGCCAACTCTTTATCCCTTTCTTATTCAGTACATGGGATGTGTAAAGATTACCCCTCTTGCGACATGCCTACAATGCGGTTATGCCTCTAAGTCGTGCTCCGACACGTGGGAGATATAGCCGCATCGTGGGTGTTACAAGTTCGTATCAGAGCCGACCCTCGCGGTTACACAGATGGTTGCGGATAGGTGTGTGGTCATGTTGTTCATGACGTTTGTGACCCGTCGTGGCACACGCATGGCACATGCACTGGACTGGAAGCACAGACATATGTGCCAAGAGGGAACGTTCCTGTGGCCCGACGGGTACGTCGGTTACTCTGAGTGGGGGTGTATGTGATGGCCTGGCTTATTAGGGATGATAGACTACTCATATCAATAAGGAATTCCTTCTTTTCCGAGAGCCCATTCGGACAGAACTACGAAGTTAAGCATGCTTAGCTTGGAGTAGTGTCAGGATGGGTGACCGACCGGGAAGTTGCTCCCGGGTGCGCATGAGTGAGGACAAAGTGCGTACAAAAGACTAGTATTGATCTGTGGGGCCATTCTAGATCCCGCCAGGAGTAACGACCACCGGCAGGTGTGTCCGGGGCGTTACAAATGGTTTCTATAAAACAAATCCACCAACGTGCTCTAAAAGATATAAGTGAAGCACTAGAGCAAAAACTATATAACTCAAAAGATATAAGTGAAGCACTTAGAGTATTCTAATAATTTCTGAATCATGTGTGTCTCTCTCGAAAAGGTGTGTGCAGCAAGGATGATTGTGTAAAACTAACAAATAAAGACTCAAATAATACAAGACGCTCCAAGAAAAACACCTATCATGTGGTAAATAAAAATATAGCTCCAAGTAAAGTTACCGATAGAAGTAGACGAAAGAGGGGATGCCTTCCGGGGCATCCCCAAGCTTTAACTTTTAGGTGTCCTTAGATTATCTTGGGGGTGCCATGGGCATCCCCAAGCTTAGGCTCTTGCCACTCCTTGTTCCATAACCCATCAAATCTATACCCAAAACTTGAAAACTTCACAACACAAAACTTAAAGTAGAAAATCTCGTGAGCTCCGTTAGCGAAAGAAAACAAAACACCACTTCAAGGTACTGTAATGAACTCATTCTTTATTTATATTGGTGTTAAACCTACTGTATTCCAACTTCTCTATGGTTTATAAACTATTTTACTAGCCATAGATTCATCAAAATAAGCAAACAACACACGAAAAACAGAATCTGTCAAAAACAGAACAGTCTGTAGTAATCTGTAGCTAACGCAAGATCTGGAACCCCAAAAATTCTAAAATAAATTTCTGTACGTGAGGAATTTATCTATTAATCATCTTAAAAAATAATTAACTAAATATCACTTTACAAATAAAAATGGAAGCAGTTCTCATGAGCGCTAAAGTTTCTGTTTTTTGCAGCAAGATTAACAAGACTTTCCCCAAGTCTTCCCAACGGTTCTACTTGGCACAAACACTAATTAAACACAAAAAACACAACCAAAACATAGGCTAGATAAATTATTTATTACTAAACAGGAGCAAAAATCAAGGAATAAAAATAAAATTGGCCTGCCTCCCAACAAGCGCTATCGTTTAACGCCCCTAGCTAGGCATAAAAAGCAATGATAGATCTTGGTGATATCATCTTGGGTTTTTAATTTTTTTGCAGAGTTATGCTCGAATCCGGGAGGTTCCTTACGTTTAACCTCATATTAGGAAATTTTGAGATCTAAAGAATCCAATTGCTTATTGCAAAGGGTAATCAACATATTCATGCGGTGGAGATTCCCGCTAACACTCTTAAGAGGTTGAAGAGATTTTTGTAAGATCTAGGTTAATTTGCAAATTTTCTCGAAAATTTGTGTTTCTTCTTGGTTATGATGATGCCCATTTTGTTGGGGTAGTGTTCCCACTATACCCTCTATAATTTCATGTGCAATACTGGGATCAATTTCAATAAAATTGCCTTTGGCAAGGCAATCCAAGAGTTGTCTATGAGATAGATTTAATCCAACATGAAAGTTGCGAAGCAGAATTATAAGATTCACCTCTAGGGTGCTATTACGATAAAACCCCATCATTCTAAACCAAGCATCTTTTAAGTTTTCTCCTTGTCTTTGTTTGAAGTGAAGAACCTCAAACTCGGGAGACAAAGGGGAAGATAGGGGACTAGCCATAACGACAAGAAAGCAATCCAACACACAAGTAAACGATGAACGGGCAAAAAGAGGCAAATAGAGAAAGAGAGGGAGGATAGAGAGAGAGGGCGAATAAAACGGCAAGGGTGAAGTGGGGGAGAGGAAAACGAGAGGCAAATGGAAAATAATGTAATGCAAGAGATAAGGGTTGTGATGGGTACTTGGTATGTTGACTTTTGCGTAGACCTCCCAGGCAACGGCGCCATAAATCCTTCTTGCTACCTCTTGAGCACTTGCGTTGGTTTTACCTTGAAGAGGAAAGGGTGGTGCAGCAAAGTAGCGTAAGTATTTCCCTCAGTTTTTGAGAACCAAGGTATCAATCCACTAGGAGGCCACACACGAGTCCCACGTACCTACACAAACAAATAAATATTCGCAACCAACGCGATAAGGGGTTGTCAATCCCTACACAGTCACTTACGAGAGTGAGATCTGATAGATATGATAAGATAGTATTTTTGGTATATTTATGATAAAGATGCAAAGTAAAATAAAAGGAAATAAAAATAACTAAGTATTGGAAGGTTAATATGATGGAAGATAGACCCGGGGGCCATAGGTTTCACTAGTGGCTTCTCTCGAGAGCATAAGTATTCACGGAGGGTAAACAAATTACTGTTGAGCAATTGACATAACTGAGCATAATTATGAGAATATCTAGGTATGATCATGTATATAGGCATCAAGTCCGAGACAAGTAGACCGAGTCCTGCCTGCATCTACTACTATTACTCCACACCTAGACCGCTATCGAGCATGCATCTAGAGTATTAAGTTCGAGATAACAGAGTAACACTTTAAGCAAGATGACATGATGTAGAGTGATAAACTCAAGCAATATTAAATAAACCCCATCTTGTTATCCTCGATGGCAACAATACAATACTTGCCTTGCTGCCCCTACTATCACTGGGAAAGGACACCGCAAGATTGAACCCAAAGCTAAGCACTTCTCCCATTGCAAGAAAGATCAATCTAGTAGGCCAAACCAAACTGATAATTCAAAGAGACTTGCAAAGATAACCAATCATACATAAAAGAATTCAGAGAAGATTCAAATATTGTTCATAGATAAACTTGATCATAAACCCGCAATTCATCGGTCTCAACAAACACACCGCAAAAGAAGATTACATCGAATAGGTCTCCACAAGAGAGGGGGAGAACTTTGTATTGAGATCCAAAAAGAGAGAAGAAGCCATCTAGCTAATAACTATGGACCCGTACGTCTGAGCTAAACTACTCACACTTCATCGGAAGGGCTATGGTGTTGATGTAGAAGCCCTCCGTGATCGATCCCCCCTCCGGCGGAGCTCCAGAACAGGCCCCAAGATGGGATCTCGTCGATACAGAAAGTTACGGCGGTGGAATTAGGGTTTTGGCTCCGTATCTGGTAGTTTGGGGGTACGTAGGTATATATAGGAGGAAGGAGTACGTCAGTGGAGCAACAGGGGGTCCACGAGGGTGGTGGGCATGCCCAGGGGGGTAGGCGCACCCCCTACCTCATGGCCTCCTAGTTGATGTCTT
This sequence comes from Triticum aestivum, assembly GCF_018294505.1. Lineage (NCBI taxonomy): Eukaryota > Viridiplantae > Streptophyta > Magnoliopsida > Poales > Poaceae > Triticum > Triticum aestivum. The sequence continues at coordinate 343,211,138 of NC_057809.1, read as the reverse complement.
GACATGGGGTCCAAGTCCTCTGGATCATGCTCGTTCCGAAAATCACGTTCCCGAAGGTTTCATTCCGTTTGGACTCCGTTTGATATTCTTTTTCTGTGAAACCCTAAAATAGGCAAAAAACAACAATTCTGGGCTGGGCCTCCAGTTAATAGGTTAGTCCCAAAAATAATATAAAAGTTTATAATAAAGCCCAACAATGTCATAATATAGCATGGAACAATCAAAAATTATAGATACATTGGAGACGTATCAGCCGCAGCCTGACCACCTCGCCGTCACCATCACTGAGACGATAAGGTCGCCGCCCCCGGACGCCTCGAGTCCTTCTCCTCGCCCGCTCTTCCTCTTCCTCTCCCCACCAGATCCCCCCTCGCTCTCCCACTCCCTCGCTCTTTCTTCCCCTCTGCCGAGCTCCTCGGAGCAGGCTTGCCACCGTCGCCGCATCGATTCTGCGGCCACCACCTCCCATTCGCCTCGCCAACTATCGGATTACGGGTTCCGGCAAAAACCTTGAGGTTCAAACTCTGGGGTGCGCACGAAGATCTCTCTCCCCCTATCTCACACTCTCACCATGATCTCAAAGGCTAGCTCGCCCAACCCACGGAACAAGGGACACTAGAGTTTATACTGGTTCAGGCCACCAATGTGGTGTAATACACTACTCCAGTGTGGTGTGGTGGATTGGCTTGCAGGCTGATGAAGAATAGTAGAAGGGATGAAAAACCCCTTGAGGAGAGGTGTTCTCGAGCTCGATGAGCATGTGTGCTGAGGATGGTCTCAATGAGCCGTCCAAGATCCGTCCTCTCTCCCTATGGTGGTGGCTAGTCCTATTTATAGAGGCCCCGGTCCTCTTCCCAAATGTTTAGGCGGGAAGGGATCCCACAACGGCCAATTTGAAGGGGGGCAACAGCTAGTACAAGCTATCCTGCCAAAAGGTGGTCTTCGCCTGCCAAAGGCTCTAGTGGTGATGTCGTTGTGGGCTCTGTGATGACCTTCGTCCCGCCGTCATGCTGGTCTTGGTCTCATTGCACCGATAAGGAATCCTTTGCCTGATGCCTCGTGGCTCCTCTTCTGCGCCCACCCCTTTAGCACCAAAGAGGCAACCAGTACTCTGCGCGCGCAGGTGCCCGCCTGGCCTTCGTCGTCATGGCTCATGTCATGCGAACCTCACGAGGTGCTGCTCGCCTTGATCTCTCCGCTCCTCACGAGCCAGCCTAGTGAGGCTGCCCCTGAGGAGGTCTTGTGTCTTCCACCTCATGGGGCTTGGACCCTCGCGAGGGTCTTGAGCGTTTGCTAGTGAAGATGGGACGTACCAGGCCGCTGGATGATTAACACCCTGGGCCTCACACATGCAAGTATGGGGATCCCTCATTCCCAGAATGCCGACAGTAGCCCCTAGGCCCAAGGCATGCTCGGACTTGGCTTCGAGGTGGAGCCAAGGGGCAAGAGCGGAGCACCGTGGGCCCGAACCGCCTGTGGCCTTGATTGATGGGACGTGTCACATCCCTAGTTCTGGTAATGCCTAGTGCTACCATCTGGTGTTGCATCATGTATACTTTTCTCAGAAAGTTGAAATGGGGATGACAGAACCCCCAGCACCCCCTTAATCCAACTAGGATTTACTAAAATCTTTTTGAATGAACCTAAAATGCCCTTCTGAAATGTTCATCATCTTTACCTTGGTCTAGAACCTATGACAAAAATGGTGCACACTTTTCTAGGACACCATAAGGTCACTGGATTAAATCATATGTTATTTGCATTTGGACATTTAAATGCTATAAAATATTTTAAATGTCCAAATAATCATAAACTACAATGTTTACTATTGGAAATATTCCAAACAGTGGGCGTGAGTAGTTTCATGATTTTGAGTTAGTTTTAGTATTTTTTAGAAAAGCCACAAAGTTACAGAAAGAAATAGAAAACAGAAAATAAAAAGGAAAGAGGCTTACCTGGCCAACTTACCTACCAGGCCCACCTGGCGGCCCAGCACTGTGCTGGCCCATGGCCAGTCATCTGCTTCCTCTCGTCAGGCAGGTAGAGAGGTGAGCGCCGGCACGCCTGAGCTCGCCACGCTGTCACCTGCTTGCCGCCGAGCCGCTGGACGCGTGGGTGAGTTCCAACTCATCACCCCGACCCCTCCAACACCTGACTCGCCCCCCTTGCGCCTCTCTCTCTCTCGCTCACTCCCTCGTCCTCATCCCCTCCTCTATCCCTCTCTGTTGAGCTCCACCTAGCGAGTTCGTCGCCGCCGTTCACTGCCACCGTTCCCAGAGCGACCCCCTCACCCCTCTGACGTGCCCACGAGCTCCGCCTCCGTCGTCTATGCCTCTCGATGACTCACGCAATGCCGGACACCCCCGAACGCTCTCCCTGTCATCGTCTTCAACCTCGGGAAGCCGAGATCGCCACGTTCGTGCCATCTGCTCCGAGCCTCCCCTGATCCCACTGACCTGCGTATCATCCTCACCTTGAGCACCTGCATCTTTCCCCTCCTTTCTCCCATTCGATTTCGAGCCGTAGACGTTGACCCACTGCCGACCGTAGCCGCTGCCGCCCGAGCTCGTCGACGACGCAACTCCGGTGACCAAACGGTCACCCTGGCGTGCCCAACCTGCTCCCCGCAACGCGTAGCGCCCCGATAGCTCTTCACCTTGCTCGTTTACTCACCGCAACGCCATCCCCGCGCGCTCCCGAGCTCCGGTCGGCGCAAAGCTCGTCGCCGGTGCCTCTGCAGGCCACCCCAGCTCCATCCACCTCGACCACTGGATGCGCCACTCCGCCACCTCGCCGTAGATGCTCCCCGCGCGCCAAACCGGACCCTATAGCGGAATCCTGATGCCCTCCGCCACGGATTTGGTCGCCGGCGTTCACACGCTGGTGGTAATGACGTGGCACCGTCGTTAGGATTTAATACCCGGCTTCATTACCCCCTAACCCACTGACACATGGGCCCCATGCCTTAGTTAACCTGGTTTAGTTTCTGTTTAGGTTTAACTAACCACACGGGCCCCACAGGTCAGTTTGACCTGGCCACATCACTTGTTGACCCGACCCCACCTGTCTGTGACACTAACCTGTCCTGAGTCAATGACCAGTGGGCCCCACTGTTTAGGTTTGACCTGGACCGACCTGTTGACTTGCTAACATCACACTGACATAATGCTGATGCGGTAAATATTTTCTGGGATTTTAAATAAATCAGAGATGATTTATTTATTTCAAAAAAATTCCAAAACTTCAAAACACTAACCCTGCTGTTTTATATCAAACATGATAAAGCACTATTTAAATTCATAGTTTGAGTTTGGGGTTGAACCTTTGGTTCAAAATGGCTCAAACCCATCTAGTTGTAGTTGCATTAGCCCAACACACTCATATTGCCATGTCATGATCATGCATCATATTGTGCATTGCATTGATCATGTTTCTTCTCTGTTGCTGGTGTTGTCCCCTCTCAGTAGACGATGTTCCGATGACGAGTTCCATGACACCGATGAAGAACTATACTATCTTCAGAAGTGCCAGGAAAGCAAAAACCCCTTGTGCATTCTGATACAATCCCACTCTCTCGCTTCTGCTCTCTTTTACTACGTTAGGACAACAACGATTCAATTGTTACATGCTGCATTAGTTCAACCCCCTTTCCTTCACAGGACCTGTCATTGCCACAGTAAATAGATGAAACCCACTAGCATGAGTTGGAGTTGTTTGAGCCCTGATGTGCCTACTCATTCATGCTTGTTTGTCATGCCTGCTACTGCTTAGAGTTGAGTCAGGTCTGATTCATTGGGGATGAATTGGAGGTGTGTGAACATGTCCTACTGTTGAGAGCTAAGTGTGTGAACACGATTTAGTAAAGGTATCGATGAGAGGCCATGTAGGAGTGCATGGTGGGTTGTTCCATTGAAGCCGTCCTTAGGAATTGAGTTCTGTGTTTGTGATCCGTGAACAACTACTACCACACATTGGGCCCGAAACCAATGGACCCTCTCGACTTATTAACTTCCCTTGCCCTCTGGCCAGGAGTTGCAACTTCTTTCTAGTGTTTGTAGGATATGTGTTGCAGGCCATGCGTAGCGCTGACCCTAGGGGTGGGCTATGATGCGATAGTTACACCATGGCCGGGTATGCGGGGCGCCCGTTTGGTGTCACGGAACCATGTACACATCGTTTGGGGCTGTGAGCGAAACCCTGGCGGATCTCCTCGCAGATGGAACCCGAATAGGAAATAAACCTGGACTAGAGACTTGTGTGGTTAGTCTGGTCGTGGCCGGCTCCCTTGCCAGACTTCCGCTTGAAGGTTGCCAAGATACATGACGTGTACATGGTGGTAAGTGGCGAGAGCATGTGTGAAGAAGTACACCTGTCGGTGTCAAAACCGGCGGATCTCGGGTAGGGGGTCCCAAACTGTGCGTCTAAGCCGGATGGTAACAGGAGGCAGGGAACATGATGTTTTACCCAGGTTCGGGCCCTCTTGATGGAGGTAAAACCCTACGTCCTGCTTGACTAATATTGATGATATGGGTAGTACAAGAGTAGATCTACCACGAGATCAAGGAGGCTAAACCCTAGAAGCTAGCCTACAGTATGATTGTTGTATATGGAGTTGATTGCCTATGGACTACAACCCTCCGGTTTATATAGACACCGGATAGGGTTAGGGTTACATAGAGTCGGTTACAATGGTAGGAGATCTTGAATATCCGCATCGCCAAGCTTGCCTTCCACGCCAAGGAAAGTCCCATCCAGACACGGGACGAAGTCTTCAATCTTGTATCTTCATAGTCCAGGAGTCCGGCTGAAGGTATAGTCCGGCTACCCGAACACCCCCTAATCCAGGACTCCCTCAGTAGCCCCTGAACCAGGCTTCAATGACGACGAGTCCGGCACGCAAATTGTCTTCGGCATTGCAAGGCGGGTTCCTCCTCCAAGTCCTTCATAGAAGATTGTAAACCCAAGAGTAGTGTCCGGCTCTGCAAAATAAGTTTCCACATATTGCCATAGAGAGAATAATATTAACACAATCAAATCTGCTGACGTATTCCACAGTGCGTCATCACACTATGACCAAGTCCTTTACTCGAATCGTTTTTACTTTTCCACCCCAGCACATTTTGCGAGGCGGTTTCCTTGGCACGTCTTGTCAAAGCAGAGATCGTGTACCCCCTTTACGGGATTCTCATCAATACGGACGTGGGTAACCCAACCGCGCCATTTATCACGGCGCTTGGGAGGCAAGCAAGTTTTACTAGGCTGGTGGGGACGCACAACCACATCCGCCCATATAAGGGGATAAGGATCCACGTTTTTACCTACGCCTTCTTCCTCCTTTGCCCATCCATCTCCTGCGCACTCGAGCTCCAGCGCCCAAGCCCGCACTTCCCACCTCAACCTTCTCCAGCAATGTCCGGAGCGGGAGGCAAGTGGATGGTCTCCTCCGCCACGGAGGGCAAAATCAAGAAGCTAAGGAAGGCCGGATACCTGTCCAAGGACATCGCGCACCGGCTTCCCGAAGAGGGGCAGCTGCTCCCCACCCCAAGGCCCCATGAGAGGGTAGTAATTCTCCCCCACTTCCTCCGCGGACTGGGTTTTCCACTCCGCCCATTTGTCCCGGGGCTCATGTTCTATTACAGCCTGGATTTCCACGATCTGGCCCCGAACTTCATCCTCAACATCTCGGCGTTTATCATCGTGTGCGAGGCTTTCCTCCGCGTCCGCCCTCATTTTGGCCTCTGGCTCAAGACCTTCAACGTCAAGCCCAATGTGGTGCGCGACAGCCAGGCGGAGTGCGGAGGCGCCATGGCAGGCAAGATGGCCAACGTCCTATGGTTCGAGGGCTCTTTTGTGGAGACCCTAAAGGGGTGGCAATCCGGGTGGTTTTACATCACCGAGCCACGCGATCCGAAATGGACCGCACCCCCCGAGTTCCGATCCGGACCCCCCACGCGGCTTATGTCCTGGAAAGAGACGGGCCTGTCGTGGGGTGACAAAAAAGAGGTGACTGGATTGCGAACATGCATCTAGTCCATGGTGAACAAGCCAATCTGGCTTGTTAATGTAATCCAGGTTATGCTTGTCCGCCGGATCCTCCCGTGCCAACATCGGGATTTTAATCTGTGGGAGTTTGACCCGGCGCAGCACCAAACCCTTATCAGGCTCTTCGACACGATGCACGAAGATGCCTGGAAGGTGCTATTCAAGGGCGCCGAGGCTCCCGCATCCGCTTCCGAGGACCGCGAATACAGCTCGCAGCGTCACGCTAGCGAGGTAAGCTATCTTCACCTTTTACAGGATGTTAAGCTTTCTTCATAGTTTGACTCTATGTGGGATCTAAACTCCCTTACCTTTGACAGGCTTGGCGGGCGATATCCGGACCGATTAACTGTCCGGCTCCGCTGCCCGAAGACCCAGCCCCAGCTCTACTAGCGAAGCTGCTGGTTTCGGCGCCTTATGTGGTGCCGGAGAAGAAGGCCAAGAAGAAGAAGACCATGGGGACTCGAAAGAGTGCCCGCAACGTGGTGGTGTCGGACTCGTCATCTGACGAGTCCGAGACGCCCTCTTCCCGTGAAAACAAGGAGGAGGAAGAAGAAAACTCTCCCCCCCAGCGGAGGGAGGAGAGAAGAGGAAGGCCGCCCCAACGGGGGAGGCCGAGGGGTCTAGGAAAAGGAAGACCCCTCCACCGGATTATTCCCCCGACGCCGAAGAGGGCGAAGAGGAGTGGCCAAAGAGGGCCAAGCGTCCGGCGAAATCGTAAGTTCGGACATCAGAGTAACTCATGATGTTCCTTTGTTGCATAGCTTTCCCTAATGTCGAACGTAATTATGCAGCCCGCCCCAGGCTGAATTCAACGAATCATCGGGCGGCTCCCTGGACTCATCGGACGTGAACTCAGTTCCGCCCGCTGTCTCCCCTCGCACTGCAGATGATGTCGAAGTGGCATCGCGACAAGCTCCGGGGCAGGAGGAGGTGGTCCCGGAGGAGCCGCAAGGCAACCTCCCGGCAACCTTCGATTATGCCATAACCTTTCAAACAGTGGAATCACTCTCTACTGTTGAGTTTCTCCCAGTTACTGGAATCATTCCCAGCAGTAGCATTTTGTTCCTAGCTTGCACCGCCATTGTGCCATTCAACCATGGACTACCTTTCTCGGTAATTTCTGGTCAGGATCACCTTCAAAAGTGGTCCTACCATGGGTCCCATGCATTTCCGATGATAAGCAAAAAACATCCTTTGCGTTGTCTTCAACAAGGTAGTCCACATCATCCATTCTAGTCCGGGTACGCCATCCCTTCGTACTCCGCCAAATGATTGTTGTGATTTTCCTTAGGCTGGTATAAAGAGTTTCAATGATCTCTAAATCAAAGTAATTCTTTTTGCCACTTGAGGGAATATTTCTATGAGTCATCTTCCTTAAGATGTCTCGTTATGGTATCATGGCAACTCAACTCGTTGCTACATTGAAAACCGTTCAGCACCTTCTTAAGCATGAAATTGTTGTATACCTAGTGAACCTTCATCATCTGTTACACTCCATCCCTCTGGATGTATCTGTCGTGTCTCAGCTCGAGAGATGTTTCAATGTCTCCCTCCATGAGTTGATCCTGAGTTGTTCGATCTTCGAGAAGATCGATCCTTCTATAGTTTTTCCTTTCCTCTCATTATCATGTTAGTTGGAGTTCTCAGAGCAAGACATCGAGACAAAGATGGTGATCGTATCAATGTTCTTATGAAGTACAACCTGGATCGTGAAAGTTGTGTTAGTTATGTGTTCCCCTTCCATCTTACCCTACGCTTGAATCTCGGGACGAGATTCTTGTTTAGTGGGGGTGAGTTGTCACATCCCTAGTTCTGGTAATGCCTAGTGCTAGCATCTTGTGTTGCATCATGTCTACTTTCCTCAGAAAGTTGAAATGGGGATGATAGAACCCCCAGCACCCCTTAATCCAACTAGGATTTACTAAAATCTTTTTCAATGAACCTGAAATGCCCTTCTAAAATGTTCATCATCTTTGGCTTTGTCTAGAACCTATTACAAAAATGGTGCACACTTTTCTAGGACATCATAAGGTCACTAGATCAAATCTTATGTTATTTGCATTTGGACATTTAAATGCTATAAAATATTCTAAATGTCCAAATAATCATAAACTAAAATGTCTACTATTGGAAATATTCCAAATAGTGGGCATGAGCAGTTTCATGATTTTGAGTTAGTTTTAGTATTTTTGGAAAAGACACAAAGTTACAGAAAGAAATAGAAAACAGAAAATAAAAAGGAAAGACGCTTACCTGGCTAACTTACCTGGCAGGCCCACCTGGCGGCCCAGCACTATGGTGGACCATGGCCAGTCAGCTGCCTCCTTTCGCCAGGCAGGCAGAGAGGGGAGCTTCGGCGCGCCCGAGCTCGCCACACCGTCACCTGCTTGCCGCTGAGCCACTGGACGCGTGGCTGAGTTCCAACTCGTCGCCCCGACCCCTCCGACACCTCACTCGCCCGCCTGCGCCTCTCTCTCGCTCACTCCCTCGTCCTCATCCCCTCCTCTATCCCTCTATGTTGAGCTCTACCGAGCGAGTTCGTCATTGCCATTCACTGCCACCGTGCCCAGAGCCACCCTCTCACCCCCTCTGATGTGCCCACGAGCTCCGCCTCCATCGTCTACGCCTCCTCGACGACTCAAGAAACACCGGACACCCCCGAATGCTCTCCCCGTCGTCGTCTTCAACCTCGGGAAGCCGAGATCGCCACGGTCGTGCCATCTGCTCCGAGCCTCCCACGAGCCCACTGACCTGCTCATCGTCCTCATCGTGAGCACCTGCATCTTTCCCCTCCTTCCTCCCCTTCGATTTCGAGCCATAGACGTTGCCCCACTATCGACCATAGCCGCTGCCGCCTAAGCTCGTCGACGACGCAACTCCAGTGACCAAACGGTCACCGTGGCGTGCCCAACCTGCTCCCCGCAACGTGTTGCGCCCCGATAGCTCTCCGCCTCGCTCGTTTACCCACCGCAACGCCATCCCCACGCGCTCCCGAGCTCCAGCCGCCGCAAAGCTCGTCGCCGGTGCCTCTGCAAGCCACCCCAGCACCATCCGCCTCCACCACTGGATGCGCCACTCTGCCAGCTCCCTGTAGGTGCTCCCCGCGCGCCAAACTGGACCCTGTAGCGGAATCCTGATGCCCTCCGCCGCGGATTTGGTGGCCAGCGTTCACACGCCGGTGGTAATGACGCGGCACCATCGTTAGGGTTTAATACATGGCTTAATTACCCCCTGACCCACTTACACACGGGCCCCATGCCTTAGTTAACCTTGTTTAGTTTCTGTTTAGGTTTAACTAACCACACATGCCCCACATGTCAGTTTGACCTGGCCACATCACCTGTTGACCCGACCCCGCCTGTCTGTGACACTAACCTGTCCTGAGTCAATGACTAGTGGGCCCCACTGGTCAGGTTTGACCTGGACCGGCCTGTTGACTTGCTGACATCACACTGACGTAATGCTGACGTAGTAAATATTTTCTGGGATTTTAAATAAATCAAAGATGATTTTAAATAATTTATATATGAAAAATTATCAAAAAAATCCAATCTATACATCTGTACTGGTTTCATGCATGTTAAAGGAACTTAGGAATTGAGTTCTGTGTTTGTGATCCATGAACAACTACTACCACACATTGGGCCCGAAACCAATGGACCCTCTCGACTTATTAACTTCCCTTGCCCTCTGTCCAGGAGTTGCAACTTCTTTCTAGTGTTTGTAGGATATGTGTTGCAGGCCATGCGTAGCACTGACCCTAGGGGTGGGCTATGATGTGATAGTTACACCATGGCCGGGTATGCGGGGCGCCCGTTTGGTGTCGCGGAACCCTATACACATTGTTTGGGGCTGTGAGTGAAACCCCGGCCGAATCTCCTCGCGGATGGAACCGGAATAGGCAATAAACCTAGAATAGAGACTTGTGTGGTTAGTCAGGTCATGGCCGACTCCCTCGCCAGGCTTTCACTTGAAGGTTGCCGAGATACACGACGTGTACATGGCGGTAAGTGGCGAGAGCGTGTGTGAAGAAGTACACCCTTGCAGGGTTATAAATGATCTATTCGAATAGCCGTGTCCATGGTAAAGGACCTCTTGGTTACCTGTACAGTTCATAGGCAAGTGAAAGTGGATACTTTAAAATGCGCAAGATAAGCGTGAGTGCTATGGATGGCATTCTCGTAGGGAGACGGGAGTAGATCCATAGTGGTGTATTGATATGGTGAGTTTGTGGACTCATGTGCGCCACCCCAAAAGAGTTACTTGAAGTCGTAGCTCAGGATAGCCATTGAGTCAAAGCTGGCTTGCTGCAGTTAAACCCCACCATCCCTTTGTTGATATTGATGCATATGTAGTTAGTTCTGATGTAAGTCTTGCTGGGTACATTTGTACTCACGTTTGCTTAATTTATGTTTTTGCAGAGAGACTTCAGTCTCGCTAGTAGTTCCATGTGGACTTCGACGTTTAGCTTGATATCTCAGCTACGATCTTGTGCCTTCGGCAGGGTCTGGTAGATAGTCAGGCTTCTCAGCCTTTTTCATTTGTAGATGTCTGTACTCAGACATGTTAAGCTTCCGCATGTGCTTTGACTTGTATGCTCTGAATGTTGGGTCATGAGACCCATGTTTGTAATATCTCGCTCCTCGGAGCCTATTGAATAAATACTTTGAGTCATAGAGTTATGTTGTGTGTATTTGCACATATCGAGCATATTGTGTGTATGATTTGAAATGCTTGGTATGTGTGGGATTCGACAACCTAGTTCTTTATCCTTGCTAGCCCCTCTTAGCAGGAAATGTCTCTTAGTGCTTCCAGTGAGACATGGTAGCTTGCTACTCCTCCGGAACACTTAGGATGGTGGGCATGTGTCCTTCATTCCTGTGTTTGTCCCTTCGGGGAAATGTCACGTGGTGTCTCCGGAGTCCTGTTAGCCTGCTACAGCCTGGATTCTTCGGAGTCCTGATAGCCTAGCAGCTACATCCCGGATTCACTCGCTGATGACCAACACATTCATTGCTGGGTCATGTATGCCTGTCCCTGTAAGTTAGTGCCACCTTGGGTTTACGACTAGTCATGTCAGCCCGGGTTCGTTGTCATATGGATGCTGGCGACACTATCATATATGTGAGCCAAAAGGCACAAACGGTCCTGGGCCAGGTAAGGTGGCACCCGTGGAAATACCGTGCATGAGGCCGCAAAGTGATATGATGTGTTACATGCTAGATCGGTGTGACTTAGGATCGGGGTCCTGACAGGACGTGGGCGTCTCTGCTTCCCCATGCTGCCTCGACAACTGCCCGACTGACAAAAGGCTAGGGCGCACCGCAGTGTCTTCATTGCTAGCCTTCGTCTTGTTCCAGATACCCTTTCCTGCTCCTCGCTCCCAAGCCTCCATATCTGCACCAATCCTCCTCCAAGTCTGCCTTCGTTGGCGCCCAGTAGGGCAAAGGCCACCCTTCCGCCCTCCTGGTATGAGCTAGCTATAAGAGCACCTAGCATCTCGGAGAAGAACCTCACCGCCATGTTCCTGATGACGGCAGAGGGCAATGACAAGAAGAGGGAGACCACGCTCCGGGTTGGCTCCACCAAGCTGGAGGCCCCATGCAGCACCTTCTATCCCTTCTTCATGAGCAGCATTGTCACGGGGTTGGTTTCCCCCTTCTCTGATTTCTTCTACTCCGTCCTCATCCATTACAAGCTGCATGCCCTCCATCTTCATCCCAACTCTGTCCTCCTTCTATCGATCTTCGCCTTCTACTGTGAGGCATACGTAAGGGTGATGCCTTCCGGGGCGCTGCTGCGCCACTTCTTCTATCTCCGGATGAAGGACGACCATTGCTCGGGTGCGCCAACTTCATTGCGGCCAACAAGACCAATGCAGCCTCGAAAGCCGAGAAGAAGGCCGAAGGCTTCAGGAGAAAGTGGGTACTGATGGATGCCAAGTGCTCCCACCCCGGCTAGTGCTGCCGATGGGGATGCCCATGTCTCACGATAGGTGTTCCTACGCGAAGCTCACCGACCCCCGGGCAGAGCGTGTGCTGGAGAAGATGACTATGGATATGAAGCCTGACAACCCTAATGCGGCCCTTGTGGAAGCTTGGGGACAAGGATGACGACTTCTGCCTGCGTCCAGAGGCCTTGTCTGACGAGGAACTGGGCATGGCTCTCCGCTCCTTGGTCGGGGATGACCAGGGGTACCCTTCGGACACCTTTATTACTCTGTACCGCCGCCCTGACGGAGCGAAGGTTGCCACCGCCATGCCTTTCTTTGATGGGTGTGGGCTCGCGCTGCTGGCGCCCTCTGAGACCCCGGTGGTGACAGCTCCGGTGATCGTGTCCTCCGGGGACTCGGACGGGGAGGAGGAGCAGCACTCGGAGGCGACCCCGGAGGGGACCAGGGAGACCTCCCTCGGTGCAAGGTCGATCTCCTCCGGGCCCTGCCTGACGATGATGACGCCGGCAACCACCCGGTGAGGGAGGTCCTGCCCCCTACTGGGGTCACCACAAGGTCCAAGGTCACCCCCTCAAAGAAGTCGCCGACTGTGGTTCCGACGAAGAGCAGGTAGGCACTGGTCTCCCGGGGCGACGCTCCTACCTTGGCACCGTCTAGTGTTGCCACTGGGCTGGCTGCTGCTTCTCCATCTGCTCTTGGAGCCTGTGTACTGGCGCCCCAGACCGCGAGGCCCTTGGGCTCCACACTCTTGAAGAGGCCACGGGACTACGCCGCCTTGGACCAGTAAGCACCTCGCCCTGACTTTGTTTTTTCTCCCGCTTCCATTACTGCTTCCTGAGGGTCTCCTCTTGCATTATCAGGCCGACACTGTCGGCGAAGAAGAATAGAGAGGAGGCAGCCACATCCTCGTGAGCCCAGCAGCCTGGCCTGGCCGCCCCTCTCCGGTGCAAAAATGAAGTGAAGGCATCCACACTTCTCCCACTCAATCGTCCTCGCGAGGCCCAGTGGACCATCCTGAGGAGAAGTCGATCTCCTCAGCCAAGCTGGCTCCGGAGGCGCCCATCCCCAGCTCGCCCATCGATGCGGCCAAGGTTCAGGAGCCCCCAGCTCCTCTTCCTGCCATCATCTCCTCATAGGTCTTGGCCACGGCGCAGCCTCCTCTGGTCGAACCGCTGGCTTGCGATCCTTCCGTTTCGCCCGACGCCTTAGAGGAGGCACTTTCCGCACTGGCGCGGCTTCGGGGCGACCATCAAGGCGCCAACCGACGCCTGGTGGCGGGGTTCCTAGAGCTGATCTCGGGTTGGCTACATTCCGATGCATCTGTCAGGGCGGTGTTGGGCCAAGCCATGGCAGCTTCCGAAGAGGATAAGTGGGCCGCCGACCGAGCTACGGCCGCCCGCGAGCTGGCGCTGAAGGATGCCGAAGCGGCCAAGGGGCGGTGCTGGTCGATGGAGGCCGAGCTAGAGACCATGCACAATGAGCGCGCGGTCGAGGCTCGTAGTCGCAAGGCGGAGGAGGAAAAGATGAAGGCCCGAGAAGACACTGTCACCGGTCATGACGCCGAATTGGAGTAGCTGGCAAGGGCGCAGGCCGTAAAGGGTGGACGCCTGGAGAAGCTGGTGCAGGAGGTCGAGGCAGAGAAGGCCTAGCTGGAAGCCAAAGCGAAGGTTCTGGCAAAGGATCGCGCGGCTTTCAAGTCCCTTGAGGAGAGATCCCGCGAGGTGCTGCGGGCACTCTACGAGAAGGGCTTGGAGAAGCCGCTAGCGACGGACGACGAAGGCCTCGCCCAGATGCTTCCTTATCTTGTCGTGGCGCTCGAGGGTGTCGTCGACGGGATCTGCCCCATGGTGGAGGGGGAAGCCCACGTGCTTTCTTCTTCGGCCCTGATGTGCGTCTTCAGCCACCTGCATCTTCGCAACCCCGATGCCGACCTCGGCGAGCTGCTTGAGCCTGTGGAGGAGGAGCACTGCGCAGCTGCTGCCACAGCTGTGGAGGGCTAGGTGTGTTGGGGAACGTAGCAGAATTTTAAAATTTTCTACGCATCACCAAGATCAATCTATGGAGTCGTCTAGCAACGAGGGAGAGGGGAGTGCATCTACATACCCTTGTAGATCGCGCGCGGAAGTGTTCAAGAGAACGGGGTTGATGGAGTCGTACTCGTCGTGATCCAAATCACCAATGACCTAGCGCCGAACGGACGGCACCTCCGCATTCAACACACGTACAGTTGGGAAAACGTCTCCTCCAACTTGATCCAGCAAGGGGGAAGGAGAGGTTGATGAAGATCCAGCAGCACGACAGCGTGGCGGTGGAAGCAACGGTGATCTCGGCAGGGCTTCGCCAAGCACAAGGAGAGGGAGGAGTGTCACAGGAGGGAGAGGGAGAGGCCAGGGGCTAGGGTGCAGCTGCCCTCCCTCCCCCCACTATATATATGGTCCCTAGGGGGGGCGCCGGCCCTAGGAGATCCAATCTCCAGGGGGGGCGGCCAAGGGGGTGGCTTGCCCACCAAGCCAAGTGGGGCGCCCCCACCCCTAGGGTTTCCAACCCTAGGCGCAGGGGGGGCCCAAGGGGGCGCACCAGCCCACTACGGGATGGTTCCCCTCCCACTTCAGCCCATGGGGCCCTCCGGGATAGGTGGCCCCACCCGGTGGACCCCCGGGACCCTTCTGGTGGTCCCGGTACAATACCGATTACCACCGAAACTTTCCCGATGGCCGAAACATGACTTGCTATATATAAATCTTCACCTCCGGACCATTCCGGAACTCCTCGTGACGTCCGGGATCTCATCCGGGACTCCGAAAAACTTTCGGGTTACCGTATACTAATATCTCAACAACCCTAGCATCACCGAACCTTAAGTGTGTAGACTCTACGGGTTCGGGAGACACGCAGACATGATCGAGACGACTCTCCAGTCAATAACCAACAGCGGGATCTGGATACCCATGTTGGCTCCCACATGCTTCTCGATGATCTCATCAGATGAACCACGATGTCGAGGATTCAATCAATCCATATACAATTCCCTTTGTCAATCGGTGCGTCACTTGCCCGAGACTCGATCATCGGTATCCCAATACCTCGTTCAATCTCGTTACCGGCAAGTCACTTTACTCATACCGTAATGCATGATCCCGTGATTAACCACTTGGTCACATTGAGCTCATTATGATGATGCATTACCGAGTGGGCCCAGAGATACCTCTCTGTCATACGGAGTGACAAATCCCAGTCTCGATTCGTGCCAACCCAACAGACACTTTCAGAGATACCTGTAGTGTACCTTTATAGTCACCCAGTTACGTTGTGACGTTTGGCACACCCAAAGCACTCCTACGGTATTCGGGAGTTGCACAATCTCATGGTCTAAGGAAATGATAGTTGACATTCGAAAAAGCTATAGCAAACGAACTACACGATCTTTGAGCTATGCTTAGGATTGGGTCTTGTCCATCATATCATTCTACTAATGATGTGATCCCGTTATCAATGACATCCAATGTCCATAGTCAGGAAACCATGACTATCTTTTGATCAACGAGCTAGTCAACTAGAGGCTCACTAGGGACGTGTTGTGGTCTATGTATTCACACTTGTATTATGATTTCCGGATAACACAATTATAGCATGAACAATAGACAATTATCATGAACAAAGAAATATAATAATAACCATTTTATTATTGCCTCTAGGGTATATTTCCAACAACGTGGAAGCCCTATTGAAGAAGTTCCTCGCCGTCGAGCTTGCGCCTCCAACCGATGGCCCCGTCGATCCTGCGATCGAGGCCAACAACACGGCCGACGATGATGCTGCCGGCGGGAAGGCGCTCCCTGATGACGGTGCCAAAGGCTGAAGAAAAGGCTTGCTGGTGAAGAACGATGCTCCTTCTCGTTTTACTTTCCTATGAGCTTTCCTGTGACATGAGATGTGCCTCATGGAGGCGTTAAAACTCTGATTGACGTTTGGGGGACAATATGATGTGTAATAATTTATTTAGGTTCCGTGATTTCCTTCCCGTTTGTTTGATGTTCTATGTCGGCAGGGCCCGACCCCATGCATACCTCAGCCGCCGTTGGGCCATACGGATCACCAGGATGGACCAAGGGGTGAGGGGCTATGTGGCCAGTTAGGCTCCTGAGTCACGATGCTCAGGAGTCCCCCTTGACGCGCAAACGGCCTGCGGGAAGGAGCCCCTAAAGTAGGCATTAGTGTTCTACATCGGCAGGGCCCAATCCCGCGCATACCTCAGCCGCCGTTGGGCCGTCCGGATCACCAGGACGGACAAAGGGGTGTGGGGCTACGTGGACAGTTAGGCTCCTGAGTCGCGATGCTCAGGAGTCCCCCTTGACGCTCAAATAGACCTTCATACATGTCCTCGCTGAGGTCCTGCTCGGGAGTGGTGCACGACGACTAGGTCTGATGGACTTGGCAGGGCGGCGTACGCTAGGATGGACACTGAGCCAGCTGGCTCCCTGAGGTTGGTACGGCCATCGGGCTGCCCTTAGTTGTTTATCACCAACGCGGAGCGTAGTGCTTCCGCACTTGCACGGGCATAGCCGATCCTCGACCATGTCGACTGCCAGCACGGAACATGGTGCTTCCACTGGTGCATGGGTGAGGGCTCCCTCTAAGTGGAGCCCCGGGGCGTGTACAGCCCCACCCTGACACGTGACTTGCACGGCAGGGCTATACGAGGTGTGTCTAGGCACTGGTGAGCCAGCGCGGGACTCACGAGGCCCTACCTCAAGGCGGGTTGCGCCTGGTCTTGGTTCTTGATAGTTTCAGTGGTCCTGCGAGATGGTTAGGCACCCTGCGTCGGACAAATTTCCTGAGGCAATCCCATGAGAAGGCCTGACACCAACGACCCTAGGAGGTGACATGAATGGGGCCGGCCCGCGAGACACAGCTCAGTCGTTGGGTTTATCAACGCTGCAGGGACGGACCCGAGCACAAACGTTGTGCCAAGCCTACTGATGCGAGGAATCCTAAGGAAAGACAACTGGCGCACGGCTCCCGTGGCGGCAAGGGTGATCGCGGGTGGGGTATCGAAGTACCAGATACGCAGATGATAACCATAGAATGACTCAAGCAATGGGGCAGGTTAGCTTAGATAGGTGCAAGATTGATACATGCCACTGGGACGGACCCGAGCGGCCTGGGGATGATGCAGCCCGAGGGGCGCCCCTAGTAGGGTAAGCTAAAGATGCAAAAGGATACACGCCGCAGGGACAGACCTGTGCGACTTGGGGATAATGCTGCGCGAGGGGCACCCCCAACTGAATGAACTGGAAAGAGTCACCTAATACCGTAGACAAAGTGGTGTTGGAGTAGCTGAAGGTGCGCGCTGAAGGAGTCGTTCCTCACGAGCCGCCAGGGCCCTGAGCCTCAGGAGGCTCCGGGGGCTCGGATGGTTTCTTGATGACCGTCGCCATCTCCGCCAGGACAATGTGATGCCTGGCCTCCTGAGCCGCCTGAATACTCCGTAGGTGGCGCTGGAAGGTGACGGCCGCGTTCGGCAAGCCAAACGGCATGCGAACATAGCTGTGAGGTGGACCCTCACACTGACCAACGCGCGAAGGACAGAAGCGCTCTTGAGATGTGGACCTGTTGAGCCCTGGAATTTCAACGCAAACGCATAGCCCGCCGTCCTCTCCAGGATGGGGAGCTACGCCGGGTGGTGGGCAGCGGTCGCCACATATGGCCCTTGCCTCTTGAAGCTCCTGGGTCGCCTTGAAGATGAACTCCTGAGCACCGGGCTCTCCTTGCCAAGTGCCCTCCTGAGGGAAACATGCGGCGAAGCACGCCTCCACATGGTGCCTGAGCGCCTCCCTCATGATGCTAGCTAGGTCTGAGGCCCTCCAGAAGAGAGCCCCCTAGCCTTGCCCGAGGAGGGCGTCGGGCGCACCTTCCTATGCGAGGGAGGGAGGAGCCCCAGCTGCGGGCGCGAACCCTAAGGTAGTGCCGCTGGAGACACCGCTCTCCTGAGGCCCTAGGTGGACTAGCTGCTTCTTCTTCTTGGTGATGGCCTCAGGAGGGTACAGGGTGTCTTCGTTGTCGGGGTCTTCGATCGCAGCGGCTTGGAAGGCGCGCTCAAGGGAGAAAACCACATCTCTTTCTTCGCAGGGGACCGTGATGACCCCGCCACTCCCTGGCATCTTGAGGACGCTGTAACCATAGTGGGTCACTGCCATAAACTTGGCCAATGCTAGATGCCAGGTGGGTCACTGTAACCGTAGTGGGTCCAGCATTGGCCAAGTTCATGGCAGTGACCCACCACGACTACAACGTCTTAAAGATGCCAGGAAGCGGCGGAATCATCACAGTCCCATACGAAGAAAGAGATGCGGTGTGCTCCCTAGGGCGTGCCTTCCAAGCCGCAGCAATCGAAGACCCCGACAGCAAGGGCACCCTGTACCCTCCTATGGCCATCCCAAAGAACAAGAAGCAACTACTCCGTACAGGGCATCACACTACTAGAAAAACCGCTACTAATGGCGCACCTAATTTGGCCATTAATGGCGCATCACTGGTGCGCCATTACTAGCACGCCATTAGTAATTTTTAGTAATGGCGCACCAGTGGTGCGCCATTAGTATCTGGTATACTAATGG
>NC_057809.1:343166770-343192300 GCF_018294505.1 Triticum aestivum | reverse complement strand
TGGTGCGCCATTAGTATAGGCCACGGTGCGCCATTAGTATGCCTCCCAGGGGCCATGTATACCCAGGTGCTTTGGCATACTAATGGCGCACGACCACGAGATGCACCATTAGTAACCGCGGCATACTAATGGCGCACTGTCCAGTGATGCGCCATTAGTATGCTTTGTCATACTAATGGCGCACTGTCATGTGATGCGCCATTAGTATGAATATTAGTTTTTTTTTATTTTTTATTTTCTGTTTTTTGCACAGGTTACAAAATGTATAATTTGACAAAATATAGACAACACACATCAACAACAGATTCATTGAATACAATAGAAGATTAGTCTTTGAATACAATTCATCATATTAGTCTCCGAATACAATTCATCATATTAGTCTCCGAATTGAAAAGACCGAACAAAGATAGAACATTATATTACAAGTCTCAAGACCGCGAGTAGCGAGTTTGTCTTCACATTACAAGTCGATATCGATCATCTAAACTACCATCACATAGAAGAGAGCTGCAGTCATCACGATGAGCATCATCACGATGAAACTCCTCTTCATCCGGTTCCTCCAACGCTCCCTCCCCTCTCCCGCTAGATAGCGGGCGTATCTAGATTCGGCCTCGGCCCTAGTGGTGTACCCTTTGTAACTGTTACCGCTGAATCGGTGAACCTGTCTCCGACACTCCTCCCAGTCATCGTAGACTCCGGGAACCTTACCCTTGTACACGACATACGTCGGCATCGCTATGCACTAGCCAAACGAAACGTTAGTACCAATTCACAGACAATACATAAGCAATATATAAGTATGCAACAGAACGATCGGAAGAGAAAAGCAAGACATTAATAGCATCGATTACATCTAAGTTGAACGACTCTCGAAACCAAAGAGACATACTACAAGTTCATTAAAGTTTAATTACAACATGAGCCAATCGATGTTTCAGAACTAGACACAGCATCACTGCTTTCGACTCGACTCAAGGGACCGGAGCGTGGATGAAGCCGCCGTCTATCATGGGAGTCATGAAATAACGGTCGTTGTCAGCCTGCATTTGTAGCATTGTGTCGATGTCACTGTTGGACGGTTGATTGTTGAGGTAGAACTGCCCCGAGGTACGAATGACATCTTGATGGATGATTTCCGCAAACTCCGACTGGATGCGAAAGAATTCTTGTCGGAGGTCCGCGTCCTGGATTGCCGACACGCTCTTTGCCCAATCTTTGAGTTTACTCGGTAGCAGAAGTTGATGATGGTCCCGTACGATCGCCCGCATGTGATGGATGGCGTAGTAGGACCCTTCTGACCGCCAGGCGGCTGCTTGACGTAGCAGAACGTCGTATTGTGGGAGAACACGCGCTTGCCGTACTTACGAATAGGCCTGGTGAAGGTGCCTCCAGATTTGGCGTAGCCGGGGAGAACATCATCAAGAACCTTCTTGACATTTGTGTAGTCTACGTTCGACTGACGGTCCGGGTCGAAATACGTGGCCATGGAATATTGGGGCTTAGGAGGATGAGCGTGCAACGTGTGTCACTGCAGAAAACATGGAATGTTAAAAGAAAAACGATCGAAATGTAAGAATTCATATGTTACGGGCCGGTTGAGGGGAGGACTTACTCGGGAAAGTAAGGCACGAGGAAGTTATCCTTATCTTGGTTTGCCAGAATGACGCCTTCGAGGTAAGAACTCGCGACTTGCCGGTCCCCAGCGCTGCCCAAGATCTTGGCACGCATGTAGAAGGGGTCGACTATCACAATGTCCGGGGTCTTGTCGCGAATGATCCGCATCTCCATACTCAGCGAAAATAGCCGAACGAAGGTGTAGTGCAGCGGATGAAGGTTCAACATAGCGTGGATGTCATCAAAACGCAGGACGATCGTACGCCCGATGGAGTTATCCACAAAGCCCTTGCCCTCTGGCACCTTGGCCGCGAAAACTGGGTATGCCACATCCTTCTCTCTGAGACGCCGCTTCTCCAAAGAAAGAACATTGTCATGCAGACTCCGCATAGCACCGGTTGCAGCATTGAGCATATTTGTCGGTAGCATCGCCTACCCGCCACATGCACCCTCCTCGAGATATCCTGTGGTGAAGGTGGCCCGTCCTGAGCACGGATCGTACTCGGTGCCGGCTGGCTCCCACCCTTCTTAGTCTTTCTTTTGCGTGCCTTCTTCTTCTCCTGTAATGGGACCGAGTTCTGCTCATAGACCGCCTTCTTGAGTGTGTTGGGGCTGATAATATTTCGCACCTCGCCTATCTGAGGCTCGGTGAAGTCGGCAGCTGGAGGCGTCTCCTGAGAGCTGAACGCCAGACGGCGCCTGTTGCAACTTGGCTTCTCCGCGGTACCAGCTAGATCGCACACATCTTTTGTTGGGTTTGGTTCTTGAGAAGGAGGCCCCATGAAGTCGCCATCGTACCCATGATCGGCAAAGTACTGATCGACGTTGCCAAATGTATCATCGTCGTCGTCGTCGTCGTTCTGATCCTGTGCCATATGCATGTTTGGATCCAGTGGCATAGGAATGTCCGGCACCGTTGCTGCGGTCTTGCCATGGGGCCGACTTGGCACCGGCACGACTGGCGGTGTTGTCTTTGGGGTGGTGTCCCCCGCCCCCAAACGAATCTGGCTCTTCGGCCAAAGCAGGGGCCAGCTCAGGCAGGCGCTGAGGGTCATCACGTCATCATCGTCGGCCCCGACGGGTCGAACCGGAGGTAACAAGTCGTCGCAGCCTGGCAGCACCCGAACCAGTTGAACCCTAAACAAGTTGGGTGGCATCTGGGTACCGTGGAACAAGGGGTTGCCCGGTTGAACGATTTTGCCCTTGGCGACATCGACCAACTCGTTGTTCACGAAGTGGAGGAGAGTGCACGGAACGTCGGCGACGCCCTGCGAAAACATGTAGGGCGTCAGGGATGCCCAGTCAAAGGCAAGGAGATGAAGTCCTCGGCCGAGAGAGGCTTAATTAGTTACCGTGATGATGGCGTCGAGCTCGGCTAATGTCGACGCACCGCCAACGGCGGGCGTGCAGTTGACGGAGGTGCCGCTTGCTGCAGAGGTGCCGGCCGGCGTACACCCGGGTGCATTAAGCTCCCGTGCCGGCGTCGGAGACACCAATGTCGCCTCCGCCGGAGGCACCAATGGCCCCGCCATCGCATTATGCGAGTTGCTGGCCGTGAAGCTAGGAATCGAGGGCGGCCCCTGTTGGCCGCCCGCAATCCACGCACTCAACCCCGAGATCAAGGTAGGCACAATGGCGGTGATCGTCGCTCCAAGTCGTTGTTCCACTTGCTCTTGGACAATCTCCGGAATCCGCGCCACCTGTGCCTTGAGTTCTTGAACCTCTCGTGCCTGGCTTTCCGAGCTGGTCTTTTTCTCCTTCCGCACACCAGCGGTATAGTATGACCCCCATTTTGTCGACAAGCCTTTGCCGGCCACACGACCAGCTGACGTCGGCTTACTGAGCTTATCCTTGTTCTTCATTACATTCAACCCCCTATTTAGAGTGGTGTCCCAAGGGTTGCTCTTAGTCGACCCCGCGCTACTGCTTTCAGTCGCCTGCGGAAGGAATGTGAACCATTTAGAAATTTGGCTTCATTAATTAGAATGCAACCATATGGAGCTAATTACGCGGGGGTGTATTCCTTACCAGAACAAGCTCAAGCTGCCTGGTCTTCGGATCCGTGGTAAGCTCCTTTGTTTCCCCCACTCACTTGATTGGGAGCTTGCGGTGCTCGAGCAATTGATCTTGAAGTCGTTGTAGTCATCTTCGGTGATCGAAGGATTTTTCTCCTTGATCTTCTGATAACTCTCACCTTTCTCGATTATTCTCTTCACATTGCTTTTCCAAGTAGACAGGGCCTTGCTCATCTTCGTGAGGGCAGCATTGTTCACTTTATTCCCTTTGAGGCTTGTGTTTGCAAATTCAGCGGGGAACTTGATGGGCAAACCAACGGGGTTCTCGATGCCTAGATAATTCATGCAGTAGGAGATGCACTCTTCGGTCAGAAAGCCCCTGGCTATGCTTCCCTTTGGACGTGACATGTTGCGAACGTATCCTTTGATGACACCATTCATCCTTTCGAACGGCATCATGCTGTGCAGGAACGTCGGCCCGAGTTGGATGATATCCTCCGCTATACGGACCAGCAGATGCACAATAACGTCGAAGAATGCGGGCGGGAAGTACATCTCAAGCTCGCATAGTATCACCACGATCTCTTCCTGTAGCCTTCTGAGTTGCCTCACGCCAATCGACTTCCGAGAGATGACGTCGAAGAAGTTGCATAGGCCAAATAGCGTTTCTCGGACGTGCGTGTCCATGATCCCACGGATTGCAACTGGAAGTATCTGCGTCATCAGCACATGGCAGTCGTGAGACTTCATCCCGCTGAACTTCTGCTTCGCTGGGTCTAGGTATCCGCTTATCTTCCCCGTGTAACCATAATGAAGTTTTACTCCTAGGAGGCAGGTGAAAAACTGCTCGATCTCCTCCTGACTTAGAGTGAAGCACGCGGGAGGGTAGTCATTTCCGGTCTTCTTGGCCTTTTTGCCTTTGCGATGACTTTCTGTGTCCTGCTTCGCCTCATCATCATCATCATCATCATCATCATCATCATCATCATCGTCATATATAGCGTGAAGCTCCTGCCTGATGCCCATTGATTTCAAGTCTGCCCTTGCTTTCGGCCCATCTTTGGTCCTCTCTGGCATGTTGAGCAGGGTACCAAGCAGACTCTCGCACACGTTCTTCGTGATATGCATGACATCAAGGCTGTGAGGCACATGGTGGATCTTCCAGTACGGCAAGTCCCAGAAAACAGACCTCGTTTTCCATACCTTCAGCAGCGGCTCTGGCGCCTTTTGCTTCTTTCCCGGCAGTGGGCAGTCTTTCCAATTTTTCAACAGCTTGTCTATTTCCTCGCCGCTCCTTGTACACGGGCGTTTTCGGGGTTCGGTTTCACCATCGAACAGATCCTTGCGTTTCCTCCACGGGTCTACCTGCCCCGCAAGATATCCGTAACCGAGATAGTCGTGCACCGTCGTGAGCAGTGCGGCTCTCATAGGGAAATATTCTTTCTCTGCAGCGTCCCACGTATTGGCTGGCATTTTCCACAGCGTGTCAATCTCCTCTTTCAGCAGCCCCAGATACAGATTGATGTCATTCCCTGGTTGTTTCGGCCCTTCAATTAGCATACTCATGTGAATGTACTTCCTCTTCATGCACAACCAGGGGGAAGGTTGTACATCCACACAAACACAGGCCAGGTGCTATGTGTGCTTCTCTGGCTGCCAAACGGATTGACTCCATCGGTGCTTGCGCCCAGCACGATGTTCCTTCTATTGTTCCCAAATTCTGGGTATTCGAAGTTCAACGCTTGCCACTGGCTCGCATCCTTAGGGTGACTCAGCATCTTGTCTTTTTTATCTATCTCCGGATCATTTGCGTCATCTTCTCGCTTCTTCTCCTCCATATCCGCGTGCCAACGCAGGAGCTTTGCTACCTTAGGGTCCGCGAAATACCGCTGCAGACGAGGAGTGATCGGAAAGTACCACACCACTTTTCGAGGAGCATTCTTCCTCTTCTTGTATCGAGTGACACCGCACGCCGGACATATGGTAGACTCCGCGTGCTCGTCCCGATAAATGATGCAATTGTTCATGCACACATGGTATTTCACGTGCGGTAAATCCAGAGGACACACGATTTTCTTCGCCTCCTCCAAACTGGTCGGGCACTTGTTCCCCTTGGGAAGACGTTCGTGCCAGAATGACATGTTCTCGTCGAAGCATGCGTCGGTCATTTTGTGTTTTACCTTCATCTCCAGAGCCATGAGCGTTACTTTCAGGCGGGTATCCTCGGGCCTGCATCCTTCATACAATGGAGTAACCGCGTCTAACTCAAGTTGATCCATCTTGGCTTTCTCTCGGGCGGCAGCTCTTGCGTTATCCATCTGCTTGAGAAGCAGCTCTTGAATATGAGGGTCCTGCACCCAGCCCATCGATGGTCCAGCTTCGTCTGCTCCGCCAGCATCATCATCATGTCCTGCATCTTCTTCTACATGATGACTGTGTACAGCATCACTGTCGTGATCATCTCCTGGGGATTCTTCGTCTTCTCGCCCGCCCGAGCCGCGGTGGTTGTCTTGCTGCCCTTCCTCATTTCTTGCCCGGCCCCCATGGACGACTTCGTAGTCATCTTCATCACCTTGCCACCGATAGCCATCCATGAAACCACGCAAGAGCAGGTGGTCCCGCACCTGCCCGGAATCCGGGTCCGCAATAAGGCTCTTCAGCTTGCACCTTCGACACGGACATCTTATCTCCGTCTCGTTCTTTTGAAGCATCTCGGCCTTCGCGGACCTCAAAAACCTATTCACGATGCCTTCGGTCATCGTGCGGACCATGGTCGTCTGCGGGGTAGAGCAAAACGATATTTTAGAACCAAGAAAAAATTTGGCATGACTTTCCCTAAAAATAGGACCAAAAAGAATGCTTAATGCCAAAATTCTCGCCGGAACGGAAATGAATCAACATTCCGGCAAAATATTGGCAACTATCGCATTTCAAATACCGGTACACCTGCAAACACAAACACATATGCAAAACCACAAACATATGCAACACCACGAACATACATAGATCTAGCTAGGCCATAAAAAGTGCATGTGCACATTGTTGTAGGGAGAACAACATAAATATAGCTTCCGCCCTTACTTACCTAGCAAAACAAAGTAACTTAACCACTTAATTTGAATGAATTTATGGTGGAAATGAGGTGAAAAAGAGGAGGCACCCGAGACAAGGAGGAGGCGGTGGAGAGAATGAAGTGGGGAGAAAGTGAGTGTGGGAGGAGAGGCTGTCCAAAATATCTTGTTGCTGCCCACTTACTAATGGCGCACCAACCACAAATGCGCCATTAGTAATCCAGGTTACTAATGGTTCACCCCCTGGTGGTGCGCCATTAGTAGTTTTGCAAAAAAAAACATACTAATGGCGCACTACACCACGGTGCGCCATTACTAGTTTAAACTAGTAATGGCGCACCGCGTGCGAGTGCGCCATTAGTAGTTTTGCAAAAAAAAAAGGAATAAAAAAATAATAAAAAAACAACATTAGTGGCGCACTCTCTGGCAGGTGCGCCATTACTAGTTACTAGTTACAACTAGTAATGGCGCACTACCTGTGGATGTGCCATTAGTATGTTTGGACAGGCGCACTAGTTCAATTTTTTTTTGATACTAATGGCGCACCGTGTGCCAGGTGCG
Organism: Triticum aestivum; assembly: GCF_018294505.1. Taxonomy (NCBI): domain Eukaryota; kingdom Viridiplantae; phylum Streptophyta; class Magnoliopsida; order Poales; family Poaceae; genus Triticum; species Triticum aestivum. The sequence goes on along the minus strand of NC_057809.1, from coordinate 343,185,033 downwards.
CCATTAGTAGTTTCAACTCTAATGGCGCATCAGAAGGTGGTGCGCCATTAGTATATACTAATGGCGCACCAGTTGTCTGGTGCGCCATTAGTGTCAATCCCATCTATAGCCCTTTTTCTAGTAGTGTCAAGAGAGCAGCGTCCCCAACTACGCCGCCTCAATATTAGCGCCCGCACCTGGGGCACCTCCCTCCCTCGCACAGGAAGGCGATCGGGGGCTCTCTTCCAGAGGGCCTCAGATCTAGCCAACATCACGAGGGAGGCGCTCGGGCACCACGTGGAGGCGTGCTTTGCTGCACATCTCTCTCAAGAGGGCACTGGGCAAGGAGCGCCCGGTGCTCAGGAGTTCATCATCAAGGCCACCCAGGAGCTTCAAGAAGCAAGGACCATGTGTGGCGACCGCCGCCCACCACCCGGCGCAACTCCCCATCCTGGCAAGGACGGTGGGCTGCGCGCCTGCGTTGCATTCCAGGGCTCAACAGGGCCGCATCTCAGGAGCGCTTCTGGCCTTCCCGCGCTGGCCAGTGCGAGCGTCCACCTCACAGCTATGTTCGCATGCCATTTGGCCTGCCAAGCACGGCTATCACCTACCAGCGTCATCTACGGAGCATCCTGGTGGCTCAGGAGGCCAGGTATCATGAAGTCTAGCGGAAATGGCGACGGTCTTCAAGGAACCACCCGAGCCCCCGGAGCCTCCCGAGGCTCAGGGTTTTGGCGGCTCGTGAGGATCGACTCTTCGGCACGCATCATCAGCTACTCGAACACCACTCCGCCAGCATTATCAGGTGACTCTTTCCAGTTCATTCAGTTGGGGGCGCCCCTCGGGCTGCATTATCCCCAAGTCATATGGGTCTGCCCCTGCGACGTGTATCTTTCTACATCTTAGCCTACTTTGTTGGGGGCGCCCCTCGGGCTGCATCATCCCCAGGTTGCTCGGGTGCGTCCTAGTGGCATGAATCGTCCTTACATTTATCCTAAACTAGCTTATCTTCCTGCAAGGTTTCCCTACAGCTATCACTCGTTTTATCACATCTCGCGGCATCCTGCGTTACTAACCGATCTCATGTTTACCCTGCGGCGAGAGCTCCACACATCGGCACGACGCTTGTGCTCGGGTCCGTCCCTGCAACACTGATAAACCTGAGAGATCAAGCTCTGGGTCGCGGCCTGTTCCACGACGTCACCTCGCTAGATCCTTGGTGCCTCCGCCTTCCTGTGGATCAATCGACAGCTGGGTAACCAACGCGATCATGGGCTAAGCTCCCTCTTTGACTAACATGCAGGAATATCCCGAGGATAACAGCCAGCGGTACAGTGGGCTCCTTCCTTTCCCATGAAATTTGCTTGCGCGTTAAAGGGGGGCACCTGAGCATCGTGCCTCAGGAGATCCTACTAGCTCTCCAGCCCTCACCCCTGGCCTTGACCATGTCATCACGACCTGGCATGCGAACGGCGGCTGAGCTCGCTCGAGGGCCGGGACTCGAGGACATAGAGCACATGGAAGAGCGTGGTAAAGAAGGGAAAGCTGGCACGGACCTAACCCAACTACACTATGGCCGTTGACACACGAGCCTGGTGCAGCACAAGGAATCGACTCTGGACCACTAAGATAAGTTTTGCACTTGGGTCTTTCAAGCGCCGTGTCATAGGATTCCCATCTCTTGCAGCCTTGCTATGGTGACGTCGCCTTCCTTTCCCATCCTTGGGTAGCTGCTTGCGCACTAAAGGGGACCTCTTGAGCATCGCGCCTCAGGAGCTCTTACTGGACCTCGGGTCGCTCACTTCCTAGCCTTGACCACGACATTGCGACCTAGGATACCAGCGAGGGCTGCAGCTTGCCTGGGGACCAGGACATGTCGGCATAGAGCACCAAGCTACCGTGAGGTTCGAAAGGGAGGACTGAGCCGAAGCAGGACATGCCGTCGTACATCTTCATAAGGACAATATTAACCAAAGGGCATTACAGACCCTTTACACGCCCCATGGGGTTCGTCTCGATTCCTCGCAGGGAACAAAAGAAGAAGGTTTCTAGCAGCCGTATCTACAAGTGTCAACGCCACCGATGCCATCATCAACAGTGGGCCACGGGAGGCCAACACCAACCCCATCCAGATCAACAATGGCGGCGGTCAGACGTCGCAGCCGCGCTCCGGGCACGGCGAGAGCTCGGGGGCATGTAGCTATCGTCGCTCATCTCCGGAGTCTCGTAGGGCTCGGGAGAGTCGCTAGACTCCCAAGCGACGTCGCTACTGCTGGATGAACTGCTAGTTAGGCCAGTGGTAGGCCCGGCTCCTGCCGCTGTGCCATCCTGATGAGCCCCTCCAGGGCAGCACTCCAGGCAACGGCCTTCCTCGTCAAATACCTTGAAGAATATTCTAGAGGCACCATCGTATTCGAAGTGGATGGCGAGGGTGCCATCCGCACGGCAAACCCGGGCGACCTCACCCCATCCGCAGCTCATGAAGATCTTGGCCCGGGAGACGACCTCAACCTCCGCCCCCATCGTCAGGGCACCGCACTCAGCGTGCTGCAACCATAGCTCGAGGGGACGCCTCGGCGGCATTTTGTTGGAGAAGAATGGCGGGAACCGGATCCATGTACACGGTGGCATCACCACCCACACCATGAGTTCACGCGACGATCCCTCGGTGTGGGTTCAAGGGGCGGCGACACGTGCCACCACTGCACGGGCACTGCGGCCGTGGCACGAGGGGCGACCGTCCCTACCTCCTCGTCCAGAGTCCGCTGCCTGGGCGTACAAGGGCAGCAGATAGCCGGGGGGAGGCCGTTCGTGCCAAGGCATTGACACCTCCAGCCTTACGACGACATCGCGAGGGCGTGCAAGCCACTTCTTCGGCCGAAGAGGCACAAGCTCTTCACGAGGTGCTTTTCCCTTCTCGGTGGTGGAAAACCTCCGTATCGATGCCATGGATGACACAACAAAGCAGTGATGCAAGGAAGAAGAAGCAAGTGGGTCAGAGGAATAGATGGATGACGGGGGCTCCGCCCCCGTCCCCATTTATAGTGGGAGGAGGCAAACTGACGACCCCCACGATCGTAGGTAATGATGGCTTTTCTGCATGCACCAGGGACTCATCAAGTCGGGAAGTTGCCGAGGCAGCATGGGGAAGCGGAGACGCCCATGTCCCATCAATCGCCACGTGTCAATCGAGGCCACAGGCGGTTGGGGCCCGTGACGCTCTGCACTTGCCCCTTGGCTTCGTGTCGAAGCCAAGTTCGAGCGCACCTTGGGCCCAGGGCTACTGTTGACGCTCTGGAAATGGGGGTCCCCAGACTTGCGTGCGGCCCACGGCCTGGCTCCTCTAGCGGCCTGGTACGGCCCATCTTCATCAGCAAACACTCAAGATCCTCGTGAGGGGCCAAGCCTCGCGAGGCGGACAACACAAGACCTCCTTAGGTGCAGCCTCACTAGGCTGGCTCGCGAGGAGTGGAGAGATCAAGGTGAGGGCACCTCGTGAGGTTCCCGTGACGTGAGCCATGACGACCAAGGCGAGGCGGGTGCCAGGCGGGCGCCAGCGGGCGCAGAGCACCAGTTGCCTCTTTGGTGCTAAAGGAGCAGTTGTAGGCGAAGAGTCCTAAGGCATCAGGCAAAGGTTTCCATATCGGTGCAACAAGACCAAGACCAGTAGGAAGGCAGGAAGGAGGTCATCGCGGAGCCCACGACGGCGTCACCACCTAAGCCTTTGGCAGGCGAAGACCACCTCTTGTCAGGATAGCTTGTACTCGCTGTCCCCCTTCGAATTGGCCGTTGTGGGACCTCTTCCCGCCTAATATTTGGGGAGAGGACCCGAGCCTCTATAAATAAGGATAACCACCACCATAGCCAGGCGGATCGACAAAGAGAGAGAGGGAGGGAGAGAGTCTCATCGGGGAATGGATCATTCAGATCACCCTCAACCACACAAGCCCATCAAGCTCAGGAACACCTCTCCTCAGGAGGTAGTTCTTCCCTTGTACTTGTTAATCCTTAGCCTACAAGGCAATCTACCACACCACATTGGAGTAGGGTATTACACCACATTGGTGGCCCAAACTCGTATAAACTCTTGTGTCCCTTTTCTTCGAGTTCGACGAGCCGAGCTTTGAGATCGTGGTGAGTGAGTGAGCTAGGGAGAGGGAAGATCTTCGTGTGCACCCCAGAGTTCGAACCTTAAGGGTTTTGCCGGAACCCAAAATCCGACAGAAGGTGACAGGGAGGTAGACCTGCCCTATCGGGGTGGTGGAGGCATCAGTCACTCCTGAGAAAGGCTTGGTAGGCTATAGCTGATTGTATGACTCTTGGAGGTAATCGAATGTCTCGACGGACAGGACATTGAGCCCTATGCCTCCGTCAATGAGGGTCTTGGTGACTTGGACGTTGCTGATGACAGGTGAACAATGCATCGGAAGGACGCCGGTGGTCGCCACACACTTGAGCTGGTTTGCCGAGCTGAATGTGATGGCGCACTTGGACCACCTGAGTGGGCGCATGGCCTCGAGCTTGGGAAGGTCCGCATTCACCTCACGAGCAAACTTCTTGAAGATGCACTGGGAAGCTGGGGCCTGAGTACTGCCTAAGATGTAGGAGATAGCGCACGGCTCTTGGAAGCACCTAGCCCCTCGTCCTGATGGTGGTCGTCATTCCTCCTTGGTGGTGGCAGCAGCGGAGGGAGGCCAGCATTGCCCTGAGGACGGTCCTCATGAGGCTGGTCCCTCCAGGAGCCCTCGCGAGGCTGTTCCTGCCAGTGTTCCTTGAGGGAGTCCTAGATTAGGGGGTCCTCGGACAACTGGACTGTTGGACTATGAAGATACAGGATTGAAGACTTCGTCCCGTGTCCGGGTGGGGCTCTCCTTTGCGTGGAAGGCAAGCTTGGCAGTTCGGATATGTATATCTCCACCCTTGTAACCGACTCTGTGTAACCATAGCCCCCTCCGGTGTCTATATAAACCAGAGGGTTTAGTCTGTAGGACATGGAGAATCAGAATCATAGGCTAGCTTCTAGGTTTAGCCTCTACGATCTCGTGGTAGATCAACTCTTGTAATAATCATATCATCAAGATCAATCAAGCAGGACGTAGGGTATGACCTCCATCGACAAGGCCCGAACCTGGGTAAACATTGTGCCCCCTGCCTCCTGTTACCATCCGCCTTAGACCCATAGTTCGGGACCCCCTACCCGAGATCCGCCGGTTTTGACACCAACATTGGTGCTTTCATTGAGAGTTCCACTGTGTCATCACCGTAAGGCTTGATGGCTCCTTCGATCGTCGGCGACGATGCGGTCCACGGTGAGGTTTTTCTCCCTGGACAGATCTTTGTATTCGGTGGCTTCATACTGCGGGCCAACTCGCTTGGCCATCTGGAGCAGATCGAGAGCTACGCCCCTGGCCATCAGGTTAGGTTTGGAAGCTTGAACTATACCACTGACATCCGCGGAGAATTGATCTTCGACGGATTCAAGCCCAGGTCAGGTGCCGTCCGAGGACGGGTGGATGGACCCCACCATGGAGGCCGCACACTCCACGACGATTGAGCCAAATACTGACTTCACCCCCTATGAGACCTGTGTTGCCGGACCCTTGGATTCGTCCCCGGCCACAGGCTCCGAACCGCCTGCTTCCGTGCCTATCGAATCCGATTGGGCACCGACCATGGAGTTTACCTCCATCGATATCTGTCAGCACTCGCCCTTGGGTGACATGCTAAATTCATCGAGCTCTCTCTCTCCTTGTCAGGAGACCCTTGGCCGAACTATGTCCGGCTCGAATGGGAAGCAGACGACGAAGAAATTCGTCCCCCACCCACCACCCACTTAATAGCCACTATCGACGACTTAACCGACAAGCTTGATTTTGGCTCCGAAGACATCGACGGTATGGACAACGATGCAGGAGAAGAATAGGAACAGCCGCCCACAGGGCGCTGGACAGCCACCTCATCATACGATATATACATGGTGGACACCCCCAAAGAAAGCAATGGCAATAAGGCAACAGAGGATACTCCCTTTGAGAAGCAATTTAAGCACAAGCGTCATCGGCGCCGCTCTAAGCCCCGCCATAGCAAAAGCAGCGATACTGGCACAAGAGACAATAATGCTGCCGACAGTGCCAAAGACAAAGACAATCACCTCCAGCCAGACTTCGAGCGGGAGGATGGGCAAGCTAGCCCCAAGGAACAGGCGGCAGACGGAGAATCAGAGGATGACAATTACATGCCCCTCTCCGATGACGAGGTGAGCCTCAGCGACGAAGAATTTATCGTGCCTGAGGATCCCGTCGAACAGGAGCGCTTCAAGCGCCGGCTTCTAGCCGCAGCAAAAAGCCTGAAGAAAAAGCAACTACAACTTCAAGTTGACCAAGATTTGCTACAGGATAGATGGACCAAGGTACTGGCAGCCGAGGAATACGGACTCGAGCGCCCAACCAAAAGTTACCCAAAGCGCAGGTTGCTAACCCAACTTGAGAGGAAGCATTAAAGCCTACACCACCAGCGTATGATGCGACTGACCGGCCACCTCGTGGCCGAGACAAAGTGCCATATCAGCCCGAAGTCTGGACCGCACCCCATCGCTAGTCAAACAAAAATACCAAGGCCCGGGGTAACACTCAGGACCTGCGAGAAGTATTGGAAAACAAATCGGGACATAAAAGATTGATCTACGGATCACGGGGGCACGCCCCAACGCGTGACGACGACCGTCACGCCGGATACACTAAAAGCAAATCCGGCCGGGCCGAATACATCAGACAAGACTCACATGAATTGCGTCCTGATATAGCCCGGCACAGAGGCGCCACTCACCCCCTATGCTTCACTGATGAAGTAATGGATCACAAGTTCCCAGAAGGTTTTAAACCCGTGAATATCGAATCATATGATGGCACAACAGACCTCCTGGTATGGATCGAAGATTTCCTCCTCCATATCCACATGGCCCGCGGTGACGATCTACATGCCATCAAGTACCTCCCATTAAAACTCAAAGGGCATGCTCGACATTGGCTCAATAGCCTGCCGGCAAACTCCATTGGCAGTTGGGAGAATTTGGAAGATGCATTCCTTGACAACTTCTAGGGCACTTATGTGCGACTAGCAGATGCCGATGACTAGCAGATGCCGATGACTTATGTGCGACTAGCAGATGCCGATGACTCGGTTACTAACTAAAAAGAACCAAATTGTCAACTGTCCGGATGCCGATGCCTTAGCGGCATTTAAGCATAATATCCGCGACGAGTGGCTCGCCCGACATCTCGGCCAAGAAAAGCCAAACTCCATGGCAGCCCTCACGACACTCATGACCCGCTTTTGCATGGGCGAAGATAGCTGGTTGGCTCGTAGCAACAACACAGCAAGCAACCCTGGCACATCAGAAGCCAGAGATAGCAACGGCAAACCCCGACGCAACAAACACAAGCGCCGCAAAAAGGGTGAAAACACCGAAGATACGGCAGTCAATGCCGGATTTAGGGGCTCTAAGTCCAGTTAGCAGAATGGGCCACTCTAAAATGACAATCCGGGTCCGTCCAGCCTGGACCGCATACTCGCCCGCCCATGCCAAATTCACGGCACCCCAGGAACACCAGCCAATCATAATAACAGAGAATGCTGGGTCTTCAAACAAGCCGGCAGGTTAGGTGCCAAAAACAAAGATAAGGGGTCTCAAAGCGATGATGGAGACGAGGAGCCCAGCTCGCCGAGTACAAGAGGGCAAAAGAAATTTCCATGACAAATCCAAGCGGTGAACGTGGTCAACGACACCTACACTCCCAACCCGGACCGAACGCACACCCTCAGGGATGTCGACTTAACAGAACCAGTCGTCCCACAAAATAAACTGGGGACGATCGCCTTCTACCACACCGATCGTCCGGTTAACACCACTCAGGGCAATCCAGCCGCACTAGTCCTGGACCCAATAATTGACGGGTTCCACCTCACACGAGTCCTTATGGACGGAGGTAGCAGTCTAAACCTGCTCTACCAGGACATAGTACGCAAGATGGGCATCAATCATTCGGTGATCAAGCCCACTACAACCACCCTCAGAGGTATTATACCAGGTGTGGAGGCCAGCTGTACAGGCTCCATCGCCCTGGAGGTAGTCTTCGGATTACTAGACAATTACCGTGCCGAAGAGTTAATCTCGGGTATCGTCCCCTTTCGCAGTGATTATCAGGCACTGCTCGGACGAACCGAGTTTGCTCGATTCAACGCGGTGCCACATTATGCCTACCGTAAGCTCAAGATGCCCGGTCCACGCGGCATCATCACGGTTAATGGCAAGGCAGAACTTTCCCTTGGCACCGAGGAGTATACTGATGCCTTAACAGCAGGTGCTACAAGTGGCACCTTCCAACCGAACCTCGAGTCGACGACCCGATTCTCGGACACCACCAAAGGACTTCGAACTACTTCATAGCAGGATAGCCCAGCTCATCCAGAGCTCAATTAAACACTCCGATGAGGGCCAGGACAGGCCACATACCGCGTCTCAACCGCTCCGCGACACACAAGCATTTCTTACATTTTGTTTGCAGGTTCAACTTTGCGCTGACCAGGACTGGCGATATGGAAGCAGCCCGAACGCAGAAGGGAATCCTTATATATTCCCCGCGATGACTATCCGACTATACTCCGGATCCGCACACAACTTCTTCCCCCTTGGTCTAAGCAGGTTCCACATTCATATTTCTTTTCCATCACATTACATGTACTCACACGCATCAACATACTACTCAAATACAACATGTGGATTTATACAACACTTATCTACTGTTATTTATTGTTGAAACTCTTTTGTCAAGTGGCATCTGCACACCGTGATATGCCTTAAATATTCCAGGGGCTTCATTTTACCCATAATACGGCAATCAAGTCTGAACACCTTCATGGAAGTTTGGCACCCCGAACTTATAGCATTATATGCATCAGCTCCAAATCATGTCTTGGGTCAATAGTTGGGTTTGCCCGGCTCCCACATTTTGGTACCTTGCGTTCCGCTATATCGGCTAAGGTAGCACTGGGAGAACTACTACGATTGTGTCCCGGTTCTTCCGGACGAGCACCTCAGTAGAGAAAGCCGAAAACTGACTGTCATGATGCGGCGAGAGCTGGTCAGCTGTTCAAGATGTTGTAAAATCTTTAAGGATTTTTCCGCATAATGCCATAACCAATGCAGCGTGCGATGGATCGGCTTTCTTCCGATCAGGCGCTGATATAGCCCCTCGCGCGGTCTTCGGAACACCAGGGGTTGCGCCTACCTTACTTTTCTAAAGCTCCTATGGCTAAGTGAGAGTGATAAAGCCCTATAGTCTGATTTCCTGGTTCATTGTGCTAAACACCTCCTTCGAAGGACCCAAAACTGGGATAAAGAGTGATCAGGTTTATCCCGAACACCCTCGTACTTCCTATGTGGGGGCAGAAGCCGACGACTGGCCAACTCTCATGATTAATATATAAAATGGCCGCGCAGGAGGATAAATTTTTATATAACAGGCAATAAATAATATAAATGACCTTGTTCAATATTACAAAGGACAACATGATTGTATTCATGGAAATATAATGTCCGTGGTGCATTGCTCTGCCGCTAGGCAGGATCCCTTTAGGACACTTTCATAATATAATTCAGGCTTGCGGTGCTCCTTCCCCTCTGGCGGTCCCTGGGTCATCAGCTTTTCAGCATCCATCTTCCCCCAGTGCACCTTTGCACGGATGAAGGCCATTCACGCACCCTCTATGTAGACCGACCACTTGATGACGTCAAGTCGAGGGCAAGCACTCACAAGCCGCTTCACGAGCCCGAAGTAGCTGCCTGGAATTGGCTCGGCAGGCCATAGCTGGATAATTAAATCCTTCATGGATAGTTCGGCCGCCCTATGCAGTTCGATCAGCTGTTTCACTTGGTTGGCAAAAGGCATCGTATAATTCGGTGCCAGATACTACGACCAGAAGAGCTTATCCGCAGTGTTCCCTTCTTAGGCTCGGTAGAATTGGGCGGCATCCGATATGTTGCGGGGCAATCCTGCAAATACCCCTAGAGAAATCCAAACTCAAAATTAGAAACATCATTTTCTCCTCTTATACTTGCTTTACATGGAAAAAGCCTTACCCGCCGCGATCATCCTCGCCTCTTGGATCTCCATCAGGGCGCCTTGGGTTTCCCCCTAGGCATCGCGTGTGGCCTGATGAGCCCTGGCGAGTTCGGATTCTTTCTCCGTTAAACTCTACTCCAAGGTCTCGCATTTCTTAACGGACTCTTGAAGCTCCTGCTGAGCTTCAATAACCCTGTCCTCGTGCTTCTCACAAAGAGCCTGCTCCACAGCTGCCTTTTCCTCGGCCTCGGCAACAGCCTTCCTTAGAACCTCGACTTCGGTCATCGCCCCTGGCGCAAATAATGAAAAATATTTTATCATACTGAGAATTTGTTCGCACTAAACACGAACAAGGCTGGCGCATACCTTGTTTATCCTCCAACTGCCTTTTCAACCGGCCAAGTTCTTCTTCTGCGCGCTCCAGACTTTGATTTAGTCCTGAAACCTCCATGGCATGAGAGGCAGTAGCCGCCGCAGACGCCTTCTTATAAAAGAAGAGAGATAGGTGTCATCAAGTGAGTCTTCCTACGAAAATAAAATCGATCCTCTGTCCGGTCCTTCCTTGCACCGAACAGTGTATCAGGGGCTGCTATCCATACTATGTCACTCTCCGAAACCTCATAGAACATACCTCAAAGCCTTTTATAAGGCTGATACAAGCTTCATTCAGTCCACTCTCAGCAGACTGAATCTCCTTAATCACCGCACCCATCAGGGCATGGTGCTCATCGACGATGGAGGCGCTCTTCAGCGCCGCCAACAAAACATCCGACACCTATGGTTGGACAGAGATTGCCGGTGGAACAGGCACACCCCCTCTAGCCGAGGGAGGCCGCCTGCTTGATTCTGGAGCTGTATTGGTCTCTGGAATTGCGTCCAGCTGGGAGCCGAATTCAATATGGCTCCCGCCGTCGACCCCCATGTCTCCGGCCCCCGAAGTTTGACCTCCAGGCGCCACTTTCACGATCCCTTCCCCCCTCCTTGTCCGGGATCCTTCTGGGACAAAGCCTCGGTATTATTACATATTTGTGGGAAGGGGCCTTCGGGGGCATCCCGCTCTCCATAGCATCTGAGCTCAGCAAAATCCTCTAATGAGGATTGTTCGGTGCGGGACCTCGCCGGACTACAAAAAATATATAGCTCAGGTTAAAATATTATGCCATGATGAGTCTGGACGCATAAAGGTTTTTGGATTTTACACTCATGAGTTCACCAGGGGCTGGGCCCTGGGATCCCACGCAGGGCTGCTATCGGCGGCGACAGTGGACTCTTCGGGAAGAGGAACTTTTCCCCTTTTAGGCGACTTGGCCTCCAAGTGTATGGAGGCCGCCCTCTTCTTTCTTGCCCCCACCGGGAATTTGTCTTCCTCCTCCTCATCATCCTCGGAGGCAGAACGGACGTTGGAGCCTTCGGGTATTGTGCCCGAAGTGCTGCAGCGACGAAGGCCACCCCGGGTCTTTTTGGCCTCCTTCTCGGTCTTCTTCTTCGGCACCTTGTTCGGCGCCGGGGCCTGCATCTTCGTCGGAAATTGGCCGACCGGTTCTTAGGGTAACGTGGCTGGACAGTGGATCTGCCCCACCTTCTTCGTCCAACCCTAGGGCAGTTGAGGAAAACACATTAAGCATTTCCCTTGGGTTATGCGGATAAAACCATAAACACTTACCGAGCTTGCAGGGCGGGGCAGTTGATACCCGCGGTCCTCGGCCGAGTCCGGCCATGAATTGCCAGACTTGAAAAACACCTTCCAGATGTCTTCATGCGAAGATCCATAGAGCTTTCGTAGGGTCTGGTGCTTGGCCGGATCCAATTCCCATAGATTTCAAGTCCGGTGAACTAACATCAACTGGACTACATTGACAAGTTCGATGTTCTTCTCTTCCATATCTTTAACTCTCGTCTAGAGCATAGACAGTTCGTCAGACAAAGACCAGTTCAGGCCCTTCTTGGGCCAGGACGTAAGCCGTAGAGGGGCTCCGGATCGGAACTCTAGAGCAGCGGCCCATTCCGTGCTGCGCGGCTCAGTGATGTAAAACCACTGCTATTGCCACTCTTTGACGGAATCATTAAAAGCACATGTTGGCCATGTAACGTTGGGCATCTTGGTCACCATAGTGCCTCCGCACTCGGGGTGCTCGCCGCTCACCACCTTGGGGTTCACATTGAAAATCTTCGGCCACAAGCCGAAGTGTGGCGAGATGCGGAGAAAAGACTCGCACACGACCATGAATGTCGAGAGGTTGAGGAAGGAATTAGGGGATAGATCATGAAAATCGATCCCATAGTAATACATGATGCCGCAACAAATGGGTGGAGGGGAAACCATAGCCCGCGGACAAAATGGGGGAGGAATATAACCCTCTCTTGGGGTTCCGGAGTGGGAACGATCTGTCACGATGTCAGGAGACGGTGGCCGATTTTTTGGCCAGATAACCGGCCTCCCGAAGCTTTTTGATATGCTTCTCCTGGATGGTAGAGGCCATCCACTTGCCTCCTGCTCCGGTTCCGGTCATTTTTGGAAGGCCATTGTGGGCGTAGAAGACGAACGCTCAGGCGCTGGGGCTCGGGCGAGGGGGAATGGATCAGGAAGAAGAAGGCGTGGGTGAAAAGGGGGAGTCCTTGTCCCTCTATAAGGGCGGAAGAAACTATGTGCCTCCCCACTTGCTTGGTAAACTTGCTTATTCCCCAAGAGCCGTAATTGATGGCACGGTTGGGTTACCCACATCCATATTGATGAGAATCCCGTGATAGGGGGACACAATCTCTGCTTCCAGAAGACATGCCAAGAAAACCGCCTTGCAACACGTGCAATGGCAGGCAGGGAAAACGGTTCGTAATGACCAGGCCATGGCGTGATGTCACGTTGTGAAAAGTTATCAGTCGATTAGATTTGTGGAATAATACACTCTCTATGGTGGTATGTGGAATTTTTTTTGCAGAGCCGGACATGATCATTGTGTTCAAAATCTTCTATGGAGTTTTTGGAGAAGGAACCCACCTTGCAATGTCGAAGACAATCTGCGCGCCGGACTCATCGTCATTGAAGCCCGGTTCAGGGGCTACTGAGGAAGTCCTGGATTAGGGGGTCCTCAGACAGCCGGACTATATGCTTTGGCCGGACCGTTGGACTATGAAGATACAAGATTGAAGACTTTGTCCCGTGTCCGGGTGGGACTCTCCTTTGCGTGGAAGGCAAGCTTGGCAGTTCGGATATGTAGATCTCCACCCTTGTAACCGACTCTGTGTAACCCTAGCCGCCTCCTGTGTCTATATAAACTGGAGGGTTTAGTCTGTAGGACAAGGACAATCAGAATCATACGCTAGCTTCTAGGGTTTAGCCTCTACGATCTCGTGGTAGATCAACTCTTGTAATACTCATATCATTAAGATTAATCCAGCAGGACGTAGGGTATTACCTCCATCGAGAGGGCCCGAAGCTAGGTAAACATTGTGTCCCTGCCTCCTGTTACCATCCGCCTTAGACACACAGTTAGGGACCCCCTACCCAAGATCCGCCAGGTTTGACACCAACAGTCTCTCGCGAGGCCGGTCGCGCCACTCCTGGCAAGGGCCACGGTCGTCCCAGCGTCCTCTACTTCGTCGTCCTCCTCGGCCATAGCCAAGGTCATTGTGCTCGGGGTGCCGACTGAAGCGTCCATCTTGAATGGCCCTGAGCTCTTGGCAGTCAGTGGTGTGGTCGCGGCCGTGCTTCGTGTCCGGCTCTGCCATGAGCACGGCTACTCCCTTGCGCTTCATGTCCATGGCCTTGGCTTTCTTCTATTCTGGGTCGGCAGTAGGGAGCTCGAGGAGGGAGAGGTGCCCCTCCTCAACTCTTGAGGACTTGGTCACCATGTTGAACATCTCTAGTGCCGTGCATAGATCCTCATGGATGCCGAGCTCCTCCTTCATCTTGACATCACGGACACCATCAAAGAACGCTGAAATGATGGCCTCGTCCGTTTCCTTGGGAATCTTGAGGCGAACGATGTTGAAGCACTGGATGTATGCCTGCAGGGTCTCTCCTGGCTGCTTCTTGATGTAGCGTAGGTCACCCACGGCTGATGGGCGGTCGCGAGTACCCTGGAAGTTGCCGACGAAGCGGTCGCGCATCTCACCCCAGGAGGAGATTGACCCCGGGGGCAAGTTCAAGAGCCATGAGCGAGCACCAACCTTGAGAGCCATGGGAAACCAGTTTGCCATGACATTCTGGTCGCTGTTGGCCGCCTCGATGCTCAGCTCGTAGAGCTGCAAGAACTCTGTAGGGTCGGGGGTGCCGTCATAGCACGGAGGCAGGTCTGGCTTGAATTTGCCTGGCCAGACCGGGCGGTAGCGCAGGAGCTCGGTGATGAGCTCGGTGATGCGGTCCAGCCAGTCCTCGTAGAGGTCGTCGACCGGGCGGTAGCGCAGGAGCTCGCATGCCATGAGCAGCACGTCCTGCACGTCTGTGGGCAGGATACAAGCGTGGGACAATGAGCCAGACGGAGTCAGCGATGGGGTGGCAGTGTAGCCGCCCCGCCGCATAGAGGGGTGCAGCGATGATGCTTGTTGCTCATTTCCCGCGGGGCCGGTGGTGGCGTTGGCGGCGGGTGATGGAGAACAATGGGGAGGCCCGCCGATAGGAGTTGTCTGAGCGACATGGGCGGCGAGGGTGGCTCGGTGCTCGGCACGGGCTCGGCGTGCGTCCGCCATGGACGTGGTGGAGCATCGGAGCGTGGATCGATGGAAGAAAAGCTTCAGCGCACCCCTACCTGGCAAGCCAAATGTCGGATTACGGGTTCCGGCAAAACCCTTGAGGTTCAAACACTGGGGTGCGCACGAAGATCTCTCTCCCCCTAGCTCACACTCTCACCACGATCTCAAAGCCTAGCTCGCCAAACCCACGGAACAAGGGACACAAGAGTTTATACTAGTTTGGGCCACCGATGTGGTGTAATACCCTAATCCAGTGTTGTGTGGTGGATTGCCTTGCAGGCTGATGATGAATAGTACAAGGGATGAACAACCTCCCGAGGAGAGGTGTTCTATAGCTCGATGAGCTTGTGTGCTGAGGATGGTCTCAATGATCCGTCCATGATCCGTCCTCTCTCCCTATGGTGGTGGCTAGTCCTATTTATAGAGGGCCCGGTCTTCTTCCCAAATGTTTAGGCAGGAAGGGATCCCACAATGGCCAATATGAAAGGGGACAACTAGTACAAGCTATCCTGACAAAAGGTGGTCTTCGCCTGCCAAAGGCTCTGGTGGTGACACCTTCGTGGGCTCCGTGATGACCTCCGTCCTGCCGTCCTGCTGGTCTTGGTCTCGTTGCACTGATATGGAAACCTTCGCTTGATGCCTCGGCACTCCTCGTCTACTCCTGCCCCTTAAGCACCAAAGAGGCAATCGGTACTCTGCGCGCGCTGGCGCCTACCTGGCCTTGGTCGTCATGGCTCACGTCATGCGAACCTCGCGAGGTGCCCCTCGCCTTGATCTCTCCTCTCCTCGCGAGCCAGCCTAGTGAGGCTGCCCCTGAGGAGGTCTTGTGTCCTCCTCGGGAGGCTTGGCCCCTTGCGAGGGTCTTGAGTGTTTGCTGATGAAGATTGGCTGTACTAGGCCGTTGGATGAGCCACGCCCTGGGCCGCAAGCAGGCAAGTCTGGGGACCCCCATTCCCAGAACACCGACACCAGCGTGCTCGAACGCCTCCCCGACGTCGGCTACACCAAACAGAATGAGCCGAGAAGCCACTACACCGCCGTCATCTTCTTCTCCTTCCTCGGATCGCTGCCATCTGTCGCCGTCAATTCCGGACGCTCCGCGCCTCCCCGAGCACACTGCCACCTACCTACAGCTCTCAGTGAGCCACCACGTCTTTCCCCACCTTCCCCTGTACAATTTCACCGCCCGTAGCCACCGCTCCGCTAGCACCCGCACGCATCGCCGCCGACAAGCTCGTTGCCGTCGTTGTGGCCTTTGACACGCTCGCCCGACCACACCATCATGCTCCTGGGGTTCCTAGGAGAACAGCGCACACGCGCATGCCCCTTCCCATGCCTCTTAGCACAGTCCCCGATGAGCGCCCGAACGCATCACCACGGAGCTCGCCGCCGGCGAGGCTCCGGTGACCATTTGGTCACGGGCTCAAGCTCGTTGGACTCGCCGCACCATGGGGATCCTCCCCAGCCTTTCCACTCGCTCTATAGCGCGATGCTTCGCCATCTCCGTTGCACACCCGAGCCATATCGCTGCCACGACTCAACGCCAGCGGCCCTACCGACCTCCCCTGCTCGTTCTGCTGCCACCAACCGACGCGGGATGAAGAGCCTGTTCGAAAGATCCTAACCGTGCGCCAAATGGTGCCCCTAGCGTGATTCCAACGCGTTCCAGCGAAGCGCCACCGTGGATTTGGTCGTCGGAGCTCTCTCCAGCACCGACACCGATGTGGCTAAGTGGGCCCTTCCCCTGGGTCATTGAGCAGTGGGTCATGATGGCTCAGTTGACTGGGTTGACCGAGTCAACTGCTGACTAGGCTGCCTAGTGAGACTGACGTGTGGGCCCCACTTGTTTAAAATGTTTTAAAAATAAATAAATATACTAACTAAAATATGTTATTTAATTAGTAATTAGTTAGTCACTGACACCAGGGGCCCACCCCTCTAATTAGCCTGTTAGTTTAGTTTAAATTACTCTTAGACTAACAGAGGCTGACATGTGGGTCCCACTGGACCCACAGGTCAGGTTTCACCCTGGTCAGTGAGTCTGTAGACTGCTGACATCATCCCCATGCAATGCTGACGTCATAATGAATTTCTGTTAATTTAAATAATTTTAGAAAATGTTTAAATCTTTAGAAAATCGTAGATAATATACTGTAGCTCAGATGAAAATGTTTTCTACATGAAAGTTGCTTAGGAAAACGAGGCGAACCCGAATACGCCATCCACATACCTATCACATGCCTCTAACTATCTGAACATGGAACATTCCCCCTCCGGTCATCTGTCTAACATAGGTCTGGAACCGGGAAAACATTCTCGGATGTTTTCCCCTTCACCGGTATCATGTAGCCATGCGTTAGTTCACCCCTAACACCGTGTATTACCATGTTATGCTTAGTGTTGCATCTATTTGCTTATATTTACTGTTTCTTACCCCTCTTCTCTCCGGTAGACCTCGAGACCGATGCTGCCCCTGTGACCGACTACGTCTCTGACGGCCGGCAGCAGAACTTCCAGGCAAGCAAACCCCCCTTGAGCATTCTGATATCGCCCATTTCTTTCCCTCTCATGCATGCATTAGAATTGCTACTATTTTTTGTATGATCCTATGCTGATGCATAGCCTATTTTTGTTACCTGCATGCATACCTTACATGCTTATTTTAAACTGCTTAGTATAGGTTGGTTAGATGTAATGCCCCGGATACAACTTTCCATATTTGTAACTCCGACTCTTGCCTTTTTCCGGAGAGGTGTTGTGAGATTCCCTTCGTGGTTGGGTTTTTGTCTTTGTTTTGCTTTTGTTCATGTCATGCATTTCATATCATGTCATCATGTGGATCACATTTGCATACATGTTCGTCTCATGCATCCGAGCTTTTTCCCCGTTGTCTGTTTTGCAATCCGACACTCCCTCATGCACCCGGCGAACCCCTCTTGTCTCTTTTCGTGAGCGAGTGTTAAACATTCTCGGAATGGACTGAGATTTGCCAAGTGGCCTTGGTACATCATCGGTAGACCGCCTGTCAAATTTCATGCCATTTGGAGTCCGTTTGATGCTCCAATGGTTAACCGGGTAACCGCGAAGGCCTCTTGTGTGTTGCAGCCCAACACCCCTCCAAAACAGCCCAATAACCCTTCCAAACCACATCCATGCCCTTCTTGTCTGGGCGAGAACTACACCTCATTTGGACACTCCAAACTCTCTCTACCTACAAATATGTGCAACCCTTCCAAATTCGCGGTCCAAACCCTAGTCTTCTTCCTCCTCGCGCCGCCGGACATGTCCACTCCGCCATCCGGACATGTCCGCCACTGCCTCGACCAATCGTAGAGCGCCACATCACCCCACTGGCCCTCTCTCTCTCCTCCGCCGCTGTGCCCGAGGGGCCCATCGCCGGCCCGCCCCCGGGCTGAACCGGGCCGCGCCCCGCGTCGGCGCCCGATCCGCCCTAGCACCGTCGGCCTTCGCCGA
>NC_057809.1:342963604-343166345 GCF_018294505.1 Triticum aestivum | reverse complement strand
CGCACTGCCGCTCCGCCAGCGCTCCGCCCTGCCGCGCCGCGCCTCGCTCCACCACCCATCCTCCGTGCTGCCGCCACCGCCTTGCGCCTTCGCCGCCCCGCGCTGCCACCTTACATCGCCGGCACTGCTCGCTCCGCCGCTCTCCATCACACTGGCGACTGACCCCGCCTCCGCCGCCCGACGTCGCGAGCTCCTCATCTCCGGCCTTCTTCCCCACCGTCTCCGGCGAGCTTCTCCGGCGACCTCCGGATCGGGACCAGGTCCACCCATCCCCGCATCCAAACGCCTCGCCGTGTCCCCGATCTCCTCGTCCCGCACGTTCTCGCCCCGTTGACTTTCGGAGGTCCAATTTTTCTCCAAGTCCCCGAATCCATATATTTTATGCCCCTGCTCATCATGTCGTAACTCCATGATCGTAGCTCCATTTCATGCATATAATATATCAAAATCATGAGATGCTCTTCATTTCAGTTTAGTGTGGCATGCTTGTTTGAGTCCATGTTGATGCCCAAATCATTGATGCAAGAGTGCTATAAATTGTTAGGTGTTGTTACTGATCAGAGTATGATGATTTGTCATTTTTGTCACCTTTGATGTGCGCTTCATATGGGCATTAACTCTACATGTGTTTTGATATATGGCATGCCATCTTTACATAGGTGCTTGCCATGTATTTTTGTGATCAATGTGGTGACTAGAACGAGCATGCAAAGTAGCCTTCGTGATATTGCTGTTTTCAGGGACTTTGTATTTTGCTAAGTCATTTTCCTGCTGTTATTTTTATGCCATGTAAACATTATGCTACAGTGAGATCCATGCTTGTTTTGAGTACCTTCAGTAAGGATGTTTTGGACATATGGTTATGATCTATCCATCCATGCCCCGGTCTGCATTTATTGAGTGTCCTAGCATGTCTTAATCTTACTCTACTTTTGCTATAAAATGTTCCTGGAAGATTGTTTACATGTTAATCAATTTTTCCATGGTTGTTGTTAGCGATCCATGCATGCTATGACCTTGCTCTTTCCATCGTTAGCTTCATGAACATGTCTTCTTTCCGTTAGTATGCTTATCTTGTCATGCAATGCCTTGTGATGAGTCTTTTGAGCTCGCAAAGATGTTTTGAGTACCTTCAGTAAGGATGTTTTGGACATATGGTTATGCTCTATCCATCCATGCCCCGGTTTGTATTTATTGAGTGTCCTAGCATATCTTAATATTACTCTACTTTTGCTATAAAATGTTCCTGGAAGATTGTTTACATGTTAATCAATTTTGCCATGGTTGTTGTTAGAGATCCATGCATGCTATGACCTTGCTCTTGCCATCGTTAGCTTCATGAACATGTCTTCTTGCCGTTAGTATGCTTATATTGTCATGGAATGCCTTGTGATGAGTGCTTTGAGCTCGCAAAGAAGCCTTCATAATTCTGTTTATGCCATGCTCTATTTTTCTGCTAAGTCTGAAATTGTTAATAAAACTTGCTATGTTTACATGGGTGCCATCATATCTTCTGTGCCTTTTTGGCTCATGATCAGTAAGGGAATTTTGTTCTATGCATTTAGTAGATTCATGCCAAGCCTTGTTTTGCTATGATATGTTCCTGTAGCATGTCATTTGCTTGCTCTAAACATGGCTTCCTGATGTTAATCCTAGCATGTTAGTATTTTCACCAAGTCTATGAAGCTGATATCTTTTACACTTTTGCCATGCTTGTTTGGACCTGCTCTTGTGTGATTTAGCCGTAGCTTAGTGTTAATGTTTTGTCAAGCACATTGAGTAGATCACTGCCATGTGCTTTGTTGTTATGTTGGAGTGCAGTAGCTTAGTTTCTTCTTGCATTCTAGATGGCATCGTGTTGTTAATCGCAGAATTGTGTCATTCTTGTTTTGCTTGCCATTTGCAAACCGTGCCTCAGTTTCCGGTGATCTTTATATCGATTTCGACCGAAATCATCTCATCTTTCCAGCGGCACACTTGGTTTGCCAAGTTGATGACTTTTTCATTCTTTCTCTTCCGAATCACGCATATGCATTGCATATCACATCCCACATGTCATGCCATGTCTTGCATCATGTTGCTAGTGCATTGCACCGTGATTGATTGTTGGTCCTTTGCTTGTGTTCTTGCTTTGGGTAGAGCCGGGAGACAAGTACATGATCGAGGAACCTGTTGAGTACGCTAACGAGGATCAAGCTTTCGTTAACTCTGAGAACTTTGCAGGCAAGATGACCATACCCTCGAAATCTCTTCTATCTTTGCTTGCTAGTTGCTCGCTCTATTGCTATGTTGCGATACCTACCACTTGCTATATCATGCCTCCCATATTGCCATGTCAAGCCTCTAACCCACCTTTCCCAGCAAAATGTTGTTTGGCTATGTTACCGCTTTTGCTCAGCCCCTCTTATAGCGTTGCGAGTTGCAGGTGAAGCTGAAGTTTGTTCCTTGTTGGAACAAGGATATGTTGGGATATCACAATATCTCTTATTTAGTTAATTTATATATATACTTGGTAAAGGGTGGAAGGCTTGGCTTTATGCCTGGTGTTTCGTTCCACTCTTGCCGCCCTAGTTTCCGTCATACCGGTGTTATGTTCCTTGATTTTGCGTTCCTTACGCGGTTGGGTGTTATGGGAACCCCTTGACAGTTCGCTTTGAATAAAAATCCTCCAGCAAGGCCCAACCTTGGTTTTAATATTTGCCACCTAAGCCTTTTTCCCTTGAGTTCTGCAGACTCAATGGTCATATTTATTTTAAACCCCCGGGCCAGTGCTCCTCTGAGTGTTGGTCCAACCCGTCAGCCGCCGGTGGCCACCAGGGGCAACTCTGGGTTGGCCTACCGGAAGTTTGGACAATCCGGTGTGCCCTGCGAACGAGATATGTGCAGCTCCTATCGGGATTTGTCGGCACATTCGGGCGGCTTTGCTTGTCTTGTTTTACCATTGTCGAAATGTGTTGTAACCAGGATTCCGAGACTGATCGGGTCTTCCCGCGAGAAGGAATATCCTTCATTGACCGTGAGAGCTTGTGATGGGCTAAGTTGGGACAACCCTGCAGGGTTTTGAACTTTCGAAAGTCGTGCCTGCGGTTATGTGGCAGATGGGAATTTGTTAATATCCGGTTGTAGAGAACTTGACACTTAACTTAATTAAAATGAATCAACTGCGTGTGTAGCCGTGATGGTCTCTTTTCGGCAGAGTCCGGGAAGAGAACACGGTCTCGTGTTATGCTTGAACGTAAGTAGTTTCAGGATCACTTCTTGGTCACTATTAGCTTCTCGACCGTTCTTTGATTCTCTTCTTGCTCTCTTTTGCATAAGTTAGACAACATATATGCTAGTGCTTGCTGCAACTCCACCTCACTACCCGTTTCCTACCCTTAAGCTTAAATAGTCTTGATCTCGCGGGTGTGAGATTGCTGAGTCCCCGTGACTCACAGATACTTCCAAAACAGTTGCAGCTGCCGATGACACCAGTGCAGGTGATGCAACCGAGCTCAAGTGGGAGCTCGATGAAGATTTTGATCGATGTTTTATGTCTTTTCCGGTTGATCTGTAGTGGAGCCCAGTTGGGACGATCGGGGATCTAGCAATTGGGGTTGTCTTCTTTTATTTTGGTTCCGTAGCCGGACCTTGTTTGTATTCTGGATGATGTATGTTTAACTTGTATTGTGTGAAGTGGCTATTGTAAGACAACTCTTTATCCCTTTCTTATTCAGTACATGGGATTGTGTGAAGATTACCCCTCTTGCGACAAACCTACCATGCGGCTATGCCTCTAAGTCGTGCCCTGACACATGGGAGATATAGCCACATTGTGGGTGTCACATTAGAGATCCATCAGTGACCCCACCTTGTCCTAGTTGCCCTTGCTTTATGTTGGATGACTCGATCAACGTGATCGACATCCAGGCCCCGACATCGCACATCACCCCCTTAGTTGTACGACTTTGCGGAGTTACTATCGAGTGCCGAGGGTGATACCTTATCAGCACTTCTGATGTTAACCCTGTAGTGTAGCTATTCGTTCGTGGTCATCGAGGGTGATTCCTCCTTGACCACTCCCGATAATGACTCTGTTGTGCAACCCCTCAAGTGTGGACCAACGAGGGTGATTCCTCCAAGTCCACCTTGATGGTTACATCGAGTGGAAATCCATCAAGGGTGATTCTTCAGGTTCCCCCCATTCTATTTCAGGCACACGGTTACTTTGACTTACCATAGAGCCATGATGACATCGGGTCGGCCCTGAGGGGTACCCGCTAGTCATGTGAAGTCGGGTTGATCTGGAGGATACCCGCAAGTTTTCCACATGGGGTGGCAGGGCATTCTAAGCCCTTTCCGAAATCCATGAGATGGGGCGATGGGACTGTCGGTGTTCTGGGAACGGGGGTCCCCAGACATGCCTGCCTGCGGCCCGTGGCATGGCTAAGCCAGCTGGCTGTACAGCCCATCTTCACCAACGATGCATCCAAGACCTTCGCGAGGGTCCAAGCCTCGCGAGGCGGACGACGCAAGACCTCCTCTGGAGTAGCCTAGCTAGGCAACCTCATGAGGAGCGGAGATATCAAGGAGGAGCAAACCTCACGAGGCCCTCGTGACGTGAGCCATGACGCACGGCACCAGGCGGGTGCTAGGCGGGCGCCAGCGCGCGCAGCATCCTTGTTTCCTCTTTGGTGCTAAGGAGACCAGTGTAGGCGAAGAGTACCGAGGCATCAGGCAAAGGTTGCTATATTAGTGAAACGAGACCAAGAGTAGGAGGACGGCAAGACGGAGGTCATCGTGGAGCCCAAGACGGCGTCACCACCAGAGCCTTTGGCAGGCGAAGACCACTTTTGTAAGGATAGCTTGTACTAGCTGTCCCCCTTTGAATTAGCCCGCCATTGTTGGCTCCCTTCCCGCTCGATATTTGGGAATAGGACCAGTGCCAATATAAATAGGACTAGCAACCACCTTAGTAAGGGAGGGATCATTCAGACCATCCTTGCACACACAAGCTCACGGAGCTCAAGAACACCTCAGCGTCAGGAGGCTGTTCTTCCCTTGTACAGTTCATCATTAGCCCTAGAGGAAATCCACCACCACCACACTGGAGTAGGGTATTACACCACAATGGTGGCCCGAACTAGTATAAATCTTGTGTCTTTCTGTGTTGCGAGTTCGTCCAGTTCGTCCGCGAGATCTTAGCGAGCTAGGGTGTAGATTGGTGGGAAGGAAAGACTTCGTGCGCACCCCAGTGTTCAAACCTTAAGGGTTTGCCGGAAACCCACATCCGACATTTGGCGCGCTAGGTAGGGGGGCGCCGGGGCTTCTCTCCAGCAACCAGTGCCCCGTACCGCCGCACTACGCTCCCATGGCAGGTGCCTCGCCACCAACCTCTGTGGCCAACACCAGCAACAGGGAGTCTCGGTACCGTGCCCTGGCCCCCGCTCTGCGGCGAGTGTAGTGGCCGTCCAAGTTCAGGCCGGAGATGCCGCCGCGTTACGACGACGCGTCAGACCCGACGCTGTTCCTGCTGGCGTATGAGGAGGCCGTCCTCGAGGCCAGAGGCAATGACAAGATCATGGCCAACTGGTTTCCCATGGCCCTCGCGTGCGAGCCGCACGCCTGGCTCCTCAACCTCCCTAGATCCAAGGTGGCATCCTGGGGGGGAACTCCACAACCTCTTCAACGCGCGCTACGCGGTGCTGGCACACCACGCAGTCGCGACACTTCTGGGTGGCTCCCAAGCACCTCCTTCAGATCGCCACGTCAAACCTTTCTTCCGTCAGATTGGGGCAGCCTTCAAGCGCCCAGGGGCTCCACCGGGTTGGGCTGCGCCGGAGGCCGACCTCACCTTCGGCTCGGAAGACCACCCCGGCTCCACCGCCGGCTCCGGGATGCTCCCGATGCTCTACACACCCACCATCTACAATGTGGCCATCACCAAGACCCTCATCGATGGCGGCGCCGGCCTCAACTTGCTCTCCGTAGAAGCCTTCAGCCTTCTTCATGTGGCGCTCGAATGGCTCGGCCTCAGCAAGCCCTTCATAGGAGTGGGTGGTGGAGCTGCCCACCCTCTGGGCAGATCTGCCTCCCTGTCACCTTTGGCACGCGAGACAACTATCACACTGAGCTGGTGGACTTAGACATTGCCTGCATCGGTCTCCCGTACAATGCCATCCTCGGGTACCTGGCTCTCGCTCAGTTCATGGTGGCGACTCACCTGGCCTACAACCTCGTGAAGATGCCAGGGAGCAAGGGATTCCTCACCATCAAGGGGGACACTAAGGATGTCGTGGCGGCGCTCAGGCTCGCCTTCAAGACTATGGCAGTAGCATAGCCAGCCGGCGTCGGTACACCCGAGGCCAAGGAAACCGCACCCACCAAGAAGAAGTAGTTGTTCACTCAAGATAAGGCGGAGACCAAGCAGGTGCCGGTCGACGAGGACGGGTATTCAAGAGCCACCTTCACCATAGGAACCGGCCTTCACCCGGGACAAGAAGAAGCTTTGGTGAGGTTTTCGCGCGCGAACAAGGAGATATTCACGTGGGAGCCCAATCAGCTGGTAGGGGTCCCGAGAGAGGTAATCTAGCATCATCTAAGGGTGTGCCCCGATGTACGCCCTGTGAAGCAGCGAGCAAGACGGTAGTCCACTGAGAAGCAAGCCTTCATCGTCCAAGAGACACGCAAGCTGGAGGCGGCAGGTACCATCCGAGAAGTTCGATACCCCGAATGGCTGGCGAACCCCGTCGTAGTACCGAAGAAAGGCAGAAAGGAACGGATGTGCGTCGACTTTACCAACCTTAACAAAGCGTGCCCCCAGGATCCGTTCCCACTGCCACGCATCGACCAAATCATCGACTCCACCGTCAAGTGCGACTTGCTATGTTTCCTGGATGCATTCTAAGGATACCACCAAATCAAGATGGCGGTGGAGGATGTGGAGAAGACAGCCTTCCTGACACCATGCGGGGTGTAATGCTACACCTGCATGCCCTTCGGGCTACGCAACGCGAGCGCAACCTTTCAACGGTTGATGCAAATCGCATTGGGGCGGCAGCTCGGCAGAAACACAGTCCTACGTTGATGATATAGTGGTCAAATCTCGCGAGGCGAGGACATTGATTCAAGACCTGGGGGAGACCTTCGAGATGTTGCGCCAAGTTAACTTGAGGCTTAACCCGGAGAAGTGTGTGTTTGGCGTCCCCTCTAGCAAGTTGCTGGGGTTCCTCTTATCCCATAGAGGGATCGAGGCGAACCCAGAGAAGATCAAGGCCATCAAAGACATGAGCCCACCGCAGACCCTGAAGGAAATGCAAAAGCTAGCAGGGCTGGTGACCGCGTTAGGGCGTTTCATCTCCAAGCTAGGCGAGCGCGCCTTACTCTTCTTTAAGCTCATGAAGAAGAAGGGCCCGTTCGAGTGGACCCCGGAGGCTGCCCGGGCCTTCCAAGACCTCAAGAAATACCTCACCAGCCCCCCTAGTGATGGTGGCACCGCGGCCTCTCGAGCCTCTGGTGCTCTACCTTGCCGCCACCCCAGACTCTGCCAGCTCGGCGCTGATGCCAGTTCGGGAGGAGCTCCAAGACAAGGGTGTGCCGCGCAAAGCTAGAGCTGATGCAGTGCGGGGTCAGGAAAGCGCGACAAAGCCATCAGCAGCGGAAGACCAATCTCAACAGGGCAACGTTGCAGAAGCTCCTGAGGACGGTCAGGTCTCAGGAAACCCACCACCTTGGGATGTGCCACAATCTCCATGGGACCCGAGCCTCGATAGTGTGCCAGCCCTCGTCGAGCACCCGGCGTACTTCGTCAGCACCGTACTACGGGACGCGAGGGTGCGCTATCCCATGCTGCAAAAGCTCCTGCTCGCACTCTTGGTGGCCTCGCGCAAGCTGCGGCACTACTTCCAGGGACACCCCATCAAGGTCGTCTCAGCCTACCCATTGGAGAGGGTGCTTAGGAGCCCTAACTCACCCGGAAGGGTCGCTGAGTGGAACATCGAGTTGCAAGCATTCCAGTTGGAGTTCAGCACTACCAGGGTCATCAAGGGAGCCGCGCTCACCAATTTTGTGGCAGAATGGACAGATGCCCGGCTCTTAAGGAAGGAGAAGACCGGTCCACCTCCCCAGGAAGCGAGGCACCAGACGGCTGGGTCATGTATTTCGATGGCGCCTTCGCGCGTCAGGGCGCATGGGCTGGAGTAGTGCTCATCTCGCACACCCAGGACAAGCTCTACTACGCCGTGCAACTCTATTTTCAGCACGACGTCTCTAGGGGTGAAGCGCCTCACCGTCAAAGGCGACTCATAGCTCCTCGTCAACTTTTCCAACAAGGTGTACGAGCCGAAGGACGAGCACATGGAGGCCTACCTCACGGAGGTGCGCAAGATGGAAAAGCAGTTCTCAGGCCTGGAGCTGCAGCACGTGCCCCAGGGCACCAACAAGGAAGCCGATGACATTGCCAGGAGAGCATCCAAGCGGCAACCGCAAGAGCCCGGCGTCCTTGTAGAGCGGCTCTTCAAGCCATCAGCTTCGCCACCTCTTTCAAGCATGACTCAGCCTCGGGAGGAACTCCCACAGCCCCCAACCACAGGAGCCCCAGCCTGTGGCCCGACCTCAGGATCTTGGCTGCTCTTGGCGCTCGAGCCCCAGGAGGAGTGCTGGATCAAGGAATTAAAGGAGTACCGGATGCATGGGACGCTACCAGAGAAGGAAGAGGACGCGGAGCACGTGGCTCGGCAGGCCACGACATACTGTATCCAAGACGACGAGTTATACAGGAAACGACCGAACGATGTCATGCTGCGCTGCATCTCCAGCGATCAAGGAAGGGAGTTGCTGATTGACATACACGGCGGTGACTGCGGACATCACTCGTCGTCACGGACCCCCGTTGGCAAGGTGTTCCGTAGTGGGTTCTATTGGCCTACAGCACTCAACGATGTGGCCGAGCTGGTGAAGTCCTGTGAAGCTTGCCAATTCCACGCCAAGCAAATCCATCAGCCTGCTCAGGGCCTCCAAACCATCCCGCTCACATAGCCGTTTGCGGTCTAGGGGC
This sequence comes from Triticum aestivum, assembly GCF_018294505.1. Classification (NCBI taxonomy): domain Eukaryota; kingdom Viridiplantae; phylum Streptophyta; class Magnoliopsida; order Poales; family Poaceae; genus Triticum; species Triticum aestivum. The sequence continues at coordinate 343,157,311 of NC_057809.1, read as the reverse complement.
TGGACATCCTAGGCCCGTTTCCCCAGGCTCCAGGGGGCTATCACTATCTCTACGTTGCCATCGACAAGTTCACCAAGTGGGCGGAAGTGGAAGCCGTCCACACCATTCCAGCCGGCTATGCTGTCAAGTTCATCAAGGGCCTCGTGAGCCGCTTCGGGGTCCCCAACCGCATCATCACAGATAACGGTTCACAGTTTACTAGCAACCTCTTCAAAACCTACTGTGCTAACCTTGGAACACAGATCTGCTATGCTTCGGTGGCCCACCCCAGGAGTAACGGTCAGGCCGAGCACGCTAACGCGGAGGTCCTGAGGCACCTCAAGACCAGGAACTTCCAGAAGAAGCTGGAGGCCTGCGGCAGGGGCTGGCACGACGGGCTCCAGTCTGTGCAGTGGTCCATCCGAACCACCGCCACCAAGCCAACGGGCGAGACTCCATTCTTCCTCGTCTACGGAGCTGAAGCAGTCCTTCCTCACGAGGTCAAGCATCGCTCCACATGGGTCCTAGCGTTCGACGAAATGTAGCACGACGCCATGCGGGGGATGGATCTTGTGCTGGGGGAGAAACACCATCGTGAAGCTGCATTGAGGGCAGCAAGGTACCATCAAGCGCTGCGGCGATACCACTGCCTCAACATCAGCTCCTGGGCGGTCGAGGTGGGCGACCTCGTCCTGAGGCGGGTCCTCTCCAGGGAAGGGCTGCACAAGCTTTCGCCCATGTGGGAGGGCCCGTTCAGGGTCGTCCATGTCTCCAGGCCGGGTGCAGCGCGCCTGGAGACGCAGGACGGGATACCTATCCAGAACGCCTGGAACATCCAGCATCTCCGGAAGTTCTATCCATGAAGCAAGGCCCAGAGCCTGAGAAGCAAGGCCTAGATCTCAGGACCCCGATCCTAAGTCACACCGATCTAGCATGTAACACATCATATCACTTTGCGGCCTCACGCACGGTATTCCCACGGGTGCCACCTTACCTGGCCCGGGACCATTTGAGCCTTTTGGCTCACGTATATGATAGTGTCGCTAGTATCCATATGACAAAGAACCCGGGCTGACATGGCTAGTCGTGAACCCAAAGCGGCACTAACCCATGGGGACAGGCATACATGAATCACATCGAGCATGTCGGTCAGCAGCGTGTGAATACGGGCTGTAGCACTGGGCTAACAGGACTCCGGGAACCCGGGCTGTTGCAGGCTAGGCATGACTCCGGATGTCACCGCGTGACATTTCCCCGAAGGGACAGACACAGGAACGAAGTGAATCACATGACGGCCAGTCAAGTGTTCCGGAGCAGTAGTGCTGGGCTAGCAGGACTTCGGTGAACCGGGCTGTAGCGGACTACTATGGCTCATGGAAGCACAAGACTACATTTCCCCGTAAGAGAGGCTACCAAGGATAAACAACTATGTTGTCGGATCCCACACATACCAAGCATTTCAATCATACACACAATATGCTCGATATGTGTAAATACAACATGTCATCACAACATAACTCTACGACTCAAGTATTTATTCATTAGGCTCCGAGGAGCGAGATATTACAAACATGGGTCTCATGACCCAACATTCAGAGCATACAAGTCAAAGCACATGTAGAAGCTTAACTTGTCTGAGTACAGACAACTAAAAATGAAGAAGGCTGAGGAGCCTGACTATCTACCAGACCCTCCCAAGGGTACAAGATCGTAGCAGAGGTAACAAGCTAAACGTCGAAGCCCATGTGGAACTACTAGCGAGATTGAAGTCTCTCTACAAAACATAAATTAAGCAAACGTGAGTACAATTGTACCCAGCAAGAATTACATCAGAACTAAATACATATGCATCGGTATCAACAAAGAGGTGGTGGAGTTTGACTGCAGCAAGCCAGCTTTGACTCAATGGCTAACCTGAACTACAACTGCAAGTAACTCTTTTGAGGTGGCGCACATGAGTCCACTTATTCACCATATCAATACTCCACTATGGATCCGCTCCCGTCTTCCTACGAGAACGCCATCCATAGCACTCACGCTTATCTTGCGCATTTTAGAGTATCCACTTTCACTTGTCTATCAACTATGCAAGGGGTCCAAGTTTCCATATCCGAGGAATCCGGCTATTCGAATAGATAATGATAACCCTACAGGGGTGTACTTCTTCACACACGCTCTCGCCACTTATTGCCATGTACACGTCATGTAGCTCGGCAACCTTCAAGCAGAAGCCGGACGAGGGAGTCGGCCATGACCTGACTAACCAACAAGTCTCTAGTCCAGGTTTATCGCCTATTCGGGTTCCATCCGCAAGGAGATCCAGTCGGGGTGTCGCTCACGGCCCCAAATGACGTGTGCAGGGTTCCCAAGCCCACCATCCAGGTGCCACTTGGTACACCGTGCCACTGTGCCTAGTCTGTCCCAAGCCCACCTGTACCGGGTGCCACTTGGTAGACTACTAACACTACCTACAAACACCAGAAACTAGTTGCAACTCCTGGACAGAGATCGAGTTGATTAATAAGCCGAGAGGGGCCGAGTTACCGGAACCCAATGTGTGGTAGTAACTATTCATGGATCACAAACACAGGACTCAGTTCCTGAGGACGGCTGCAATGAGACAACCCGCCATGTACTCCTACATGGCCTCTCACCGCTACCTTTACCAAATCGTGTTCACACACTTAGCTCACACATAGTAGGACATGTTCAACACCATTTCAACTCATCCCCGATGAATCAGACCTGACTCAACTCTAAGCAGTAGCAGGCATGACAACAAGCATGAATGAGTAGGCACATCAGGGCTCAAACAATTCCTACTCATGCTAGTGGGTTTCATCTATTTACTGTGGCAATGACAGGTCATGCAGAGGAAAGGGGTTCAACTACCGCAACATGTAACAGTTGAATCGGTGTTGTCCTAATGCAGTAAAAGAGAGCAGGAGCGAGAGAGTGGGATTGTATCAGAATGAACAAGGGGTTTTTGCTTGCCTGGCACTTCTGAAGATATTATAACTCTTCGTCGGTGTCATCGAACTCATTGTCGGAAGCACGTCTATCGAGAGGGGACAATCACCGACTAGCAAAGAAGGAACACAATCAATGAAATGCACATTCACATGAATGACATGTCATGTTAAGGTACTGAATTTACCAAATGCAATATCTAGCCAAGTTAATTGAAGTGGAACTCAAACAAGATCAAATTCCAACTCCAAATGTTATTTCATAAACTGCCCTAATCATCATTCGTCCTATTCAGTGAGGTTAACTTGTTCAAACATGCATGAAAATGCCATATTCATATTCTTTGGATTTTTCTGATCATTTTTAATATATAATTTATTTCATTTGGAGCTATAGATTAATTTCTATGATTTTTAGAAGTTTTGGGCATTTTCTGGAATTTCCTGAATAAAAATAAATCCAGAAAATGCATTACTGCATCAGCATGACTTCACTGTGATGTCAGCGGTCAACAGGCGCGGTCCAGGTCAAACCTGACCAGCAGGGCCCACTCGTCAGTGACCCAGTGCTGCCTAGGTCACAGACAGGTGGGGTCGGGTCAACGCCCACATTAGCATAGTCAAAGATGACACGTGGGCCCACTGTAATTAGAATAATCTTAATCTTACTTAGTTAGCCGGTTAGTTAGGTAGTGGGGCCCGGCTGTCTGTGTCCCAGGGTGTTACTAACTGCGTCATTAACCCTAACTAATCATGCCACGTCAGCATCGCCGGACTAAGCGCCGGCGACCATATCCCGCGGCAGAGGCTCGCCGGAGTTGCTCGGGCTCGCGCTACAGGCGGCCGTTTGTGATGCGGTTCGCCGCTACGGCGAGCTGGAGGTGCGGCACATCTAAAGGAGGCAGTGGCAGGTGCCGGGGTGCAGTGTAGCGGCGGCCGCGACGGGCGGAGCGGCTGCCGGAGTTCGGGCATCGACCGAGTCGACGCCGCAGAGCACGTTAGGAGCAGCGGTTGGGTGTTTTGAGCTCCCGGAGACGCGCTGAGCGCATTGCTATGCTCGGCTGCGAGCGGAAGAGCTCAGGAGCACGGGCCTACCGGCCATGGCGGACGGCGGCGCGGGAGCTCGCAGGGTACTGTGCTACAACACGCGGACGACAAGGAAAGAAGGGGGAAAGGGACCAGGGCTCACATCGAGGTGAAGGGTGCAGACGGCGGGGTTCGGGATGACTCGGTTGGCGCGAATAGGAGCCGGCGATCTCGGTGGCCCGAGGTAGAAGACGACGACGTCGGGGGCGTTCTGGTGCTTCCCAGCTCACGTGGCTTGGTGGAGTTGACGGGGACGGCGTGGCGGAGCTCTCGATCACGTTGGATGGGCGAGGGAGGGCCAGTGGCCATGGCAACAGTGAGCGGCGGCGGCGGCTGCGTTCGGTGCGTGCGAGGGAGAGAGCCAGGGGAGGGGAGGGAGAGCAGCGAGTGAGGGAGAGGAGAGAGGGGTCTCGGGGCGTCTCCGTGGCGTCACGAGGATGTCAGGGAGGCTGCCACCGCGAAGCAGGAGGTGGAGGCCTCCGCGTGCGCGTGTGCTACTTCGCCTCTGCCTACTGGCAAAGGTTGAAGACAGCGGTGCCCCTGGTGGGCTGGGCTGGTCTAGCTGGGCCGGCTACAGGTAAGTGGGCCAGGTAGGTTCCTTTCTCCTCTCGCTTTTCTATTCTGTTTTCTATTTTTTTATTCCTCTATTTTGAATTAGTAAAAATACTAATTCATTTTGTAAAAATCCTGAGAATAATTGTGGGCACTTTTGAAAATATTTACAACAGCCCTCAAATGCTTTCAAGATTATTTGGACATTTAAAATATTTTATAGCATTTAAATGTCCAAATTCAAATACTTATGATTTAATTCAAAAATCCAGAATGTCCTAGAAAAGGGTGCACCATTTTTGCCAGGGGTTTTGGCCCAAACCAGAAATGATGAACATTTTGTGAAGGGCATTTTGGGTTCTTGGAAAAGATTTTATTTTGACCCTAGTTGAATTCATTTGGTGCTAGGGTTTAACCATCCCCATTTCAAAATTAATAGAGATTGAAAATGATGCATGGATGCAATGCCACTAATTACAAGAGGATTTCTAGGGCTGTGACAACTCACCCCCACTAAACAAGAATCTCACCCCGGGATTCAAGACGTGAGGTAAGAAGACAGAGGGGACACAAAGCTAACACCATCTTCATGATCCGATTGCCCTCCTCGAATATGTTGATTCATTTCTCCAATTGATCTTGATGTCTTTGCGTCTGAGCTCTTCATCCAACACAATGACGGCGTAAGGAAACTCTATAGGAAACGATCTTCTCAAAGATCGAGCAACTCAAGATCAACTCATAGAGTGAGATGTTAAAACATCTCTTGGGCTGAGACACAAAACACACATCGAGAGAGATGGGAGGTAATAGATGACAGGGGTTCAAATTGGTAGGCAACAATTCCACGCTGGAGTAGGATGGTGCATGGTTTCAAAGTAGCGAGGAAGTAATTGCCATAATTCCATAACGGGACACCTTCGGGAAAGGTGTCTCGTAGAGCATTTCCCTTAAGTGGCAAAAAGAATTACTTTTGATTCAGAGATCATTGAAACTCTTTATACCAGCCTAAGGCAATCACAATCGATCATTTGAAGGAGTTCGAAAGAATGGCATACTCCGACTAGGATGGATGATGTGGACTACCTTGTTGAAGACAACACAAGGGATAATTTTGCTTGTACGTGCTCTCAAGAACTTGAGCATTTCCATATTCATCAAGGTTCTACCAACATCCGTGCTGAGGATCCTGGCAACACATCCTACTGCCATGATGAATAGTAATGGTCAATGCATATACAAAGGAGGACAACACTTTCTCAGATTTCACCTTAGCGATGCCAAGGAAACGAAATCTGGATGTTCGACCGAGAGACATTTAGCACTCTGCTTCTAATGTTCTCCTTGATGTGGTAGCGTAAACCATTTATAGATATGGTTTGGTATCTAGAACATCAAGTAAAAGGTCGGACTTTGGGAGCATCAGAATCCATAAGGAATAACTACTGGAGTAAATCCTACGAAATCCTTATGAGGAGGTGGCTAACTTCCTCAATCAAGATACTACAATGATAGGTCTTCCAGCTGGGTGTGTTGGCCACGACATCCACCTTACCGGTTTAGAAAGACCAACATTATAATTCCTGGGAAAAGGTCCAACCATCATATCTGCCTGAGATTCAGATCTGGTTGGTGTCAGGATATTCCAGACTCATCAAGTCCAGAGAAAAAAAATGAAAGTTTGCAACACAAGTCGACGAGATGACGTGAGCTGGTTCCAAAACATGAGCTGGTTCTGCTAAAAACACAAGTGAACACGCTGTCCCAAACAAGCATGACCACATAGTAGTCTTATAATAAAATACTACATTGTTCAGGTGGGGAACCATCTTCGAGGATATCGAAGTCTTGTGCACTTAAATTAGACTTCTTTACCTAGAACAAGTCAATCAGTGGCTTGGTGGGCTACGGAATTCATATGTAGTGGAGGTAATTAATCTACCAAACCATAGTATACTTTGCACATGCATGACTGACTTGGGACAATTCCAAAGGAAGCAAAACTAACTCTCTCAAATTCACGGTGGCAACTTGCATCGAATGCACATGAATGAGAGGAAGTCACTTCTTTCATCCAAACATATGCTTCATGAACGGAACATGAAGGCATTGTTCACAAACTTTCCAACACTAGCTTAATGTTTAACACGAATCATGGGGGAGACAAGATGCTGTTGATGGGCCCAATAGCAACTCATCGGAATTTCCATATCACTGGACTTCCACCATCATGTGAACACGGGGATAGCATTGGTCAGACCAAAAGATGTAATAGTGTATGCTCGAGGGATGGATCACGAGTAAGACAACATTACAAACATCGTTGGTTCTGATTTGACTTGAGGATAGCCCATACTCAAGTCAATGTTTTGACAAGACAGATAGATCCAACAACTGATCATGAGGAGCAATCGATGAAGATATCATCTTTCTTCAACACACACACAACACACAAGGATATCCCTTTGGAGATGAACTAGGCGGGACAAGCTTTCATCTTCCAACTCTCCAAGTTGTTCTCTAGCTCAACCAACTAGCTCAGGGATATCCTACACAGGTTCTTGGAGAAGGGTGGTTTATAGGAAAACCAACTTGATCACGAACTCAACATAGCGGTCAGGTGACAACCTGGTAACACTTCCGAGAAGACATTCGGAAAATCATGAACCACCAATATGTTATTAAGCTCGGGAACAACCCTGCTTCTCAAGGCAAGATGACATGATCATAAGAGCAAGGGATTCAATCCTAACACAAAGAACGAAGAGTGCACCGGAAATAAGGACTAGTTAGCACGATCAATCTTAGGATGATGATTCAATAACCAACACACTAAGAATGAGAGTATTGTCCATTAACTACCAAGCAACGGAGTTTCTAGGAGTATTGATTTCGCACACCACAGTACACTTGTCGGCACTCCAGTTACAATAACACCGAACCAAGGAATGAACAATGATGGCAAGAAGTATTACTGCGTCAAGAATTCATAAGAGGTGGTGTAATTCTCATGACACTCCTAACATAAAGATGGTAACACTCCAAGGTAGAGCAAAGCAAAAGCTGGATTGGCATTTTGATCTGCAGAATACAATTGTTTTGACCCAACCCTAGATATGGATGAGGTTCTGGAGTTTGTTTCTCCTAGTCATTCTGGAATAGGATGGCTTGACAGACCACAAGAATAATAAACATCGATAACACAGATGCACAATTACTCTTGATCAACAATTGACAGACGATGGTCAGATAACAGCTAAAGAGGGACAACTCAAAGGAACATATATCTTTCTAAGTTGTAGATGCATAGATTAGCATGTCGAACGAGTTCAACATAATTCTTCCGGATAACCCATGCAGATGGGTAGAACTGGCAGAGTCACAATATAGAATCGAGAACTCATCAAGAGCCCTGTTCATGATCTTTGGTTCAAGAACTTCTGCCATATTGGTTCATGGTACTGGAAGAATGATGTACCATGAACCTCAAGGTCTATCACAAGGTTTACTAATGTCCTAAGGAACTAGCAAACACTATCAACATGAAGCAAGTAGGGTGAGTCTCGGGTTCGAAACCTAGGAATAGAATGCCTACTAACTAAATGGAATCACGGGATGCTTTCGAGAATGGTGGCCAGAATCATCACACGGGGAACACAAAACATAGCTAGATTACTAGGTAATCTTCTGAGACACTTAGGGTCGTAATAATAAGTCCAACTTAAATGTCAAGGCGAAAAATTACCTCAATGCACCGGATAGTGTGGTTAGACTGGCCCAAAAGACATCGAACACAGGAGAAAAGGATTTGCAAATGCATCAGATTGTTTAGAAACCTGGGATGACTCGGACAGCATAACGGCTGTAAATGCTCAAAAAGTTTTGAGACATCCTGCAAATTGGTGGCATAATAATCAGAAGCACAATATCAAGGTTCTGAGACCAACTATGAACACACGGAAGTAGTAGGAACTAAACTGAGGCTTAATCCATCAATCCTATAAGTCTCTATCATAGTAACTCATCATCCTGATAGATAGATGAGAAGGCCTAGTTCTTAATCCCCGTAGAAGAGAAGAGGTTGACTCAGATCATAAGGCCATGAGGTATAAGAAGTAAAAAGAGCCTTACGTTCCCTTCCACAATCAATTCCCTTATATAACTAAAGCATTTCTAGACTCAACTTCGACCAGTTTGGCTTGGTAATCCTACAGGCAGTCAGGCTCTGATACCAAAGCTGTCAGGACCCTGATCCTAAGTCACACCGATCTAGCATGTAACACATCATATCACTTTGCGGCCTCACGCACGGTATTCCCACGGGTGCCACCTTACCTGGCCCGGGACCGTTTGCGCCTTTGGCTCACGTATATGATAGTGTCACTAGCATCCATATGACAAAGAACCCGGGCCGACATGGCTAGTCGTGAACCCAAAGCGGCACTAACCCATGGGGACAGGCATATATGAATCACATCGAGCATGTCAGTCAGCAGCATGTGAATCCGGGCTATAGCACTGGGCTAACAGGACTCCGGGAACCCGGGCTGTAGCAGGCTAGGCAGGACTCCGGATGTCACCGCATGACATTTCCCCGAAGGGACAGACACAGGAACGAAGTGAATCACATGCCGGCCAGTCAAGTGTTCCGGAGCAGTAGTGCTGGGCTAGCAGGACTCCGGTGAACTGGGCTGTAGCAGACTACTATGGTTCATGGAAGCACAAGACTACATTTCCCCATAAGAGAGGCTACCAAGGATAAACAACTAGGTTGTCGGATCCCACACATACCAAGCATTTCAATCATACACACAATATGCTCGATATGTGTAAATACAACATGGCATCACAACATAACTCTACGACTCAAGTATTTATTCATTAGGCTCCGAGGAGCGAGATATTACAAACATGGGTCTCATGACCCAACATTCAGAGCATACAAGTCAAAGCACATGCCAAAGCTTAACTTGTCTGAGTACAGACAACTAAAAATGAAGAAGGCTGAGGAGCCTGACTATCTACCAGACCCTCCCAAGGGTACAAGATCGTAGCTGAGGTAACAAGCTAAATGTCGAAGCCCACGTGGAACTACTAGCGAGATTGAAGTCTCTCTGCATAACATAAATTAATCAAACATGAGTACAATTGTACCCCACAAGACTTACATCAGAACTAACTACATATGCATCGGTATCAACAAAGAGATGGTGGAGTTTGACTGCAGCAAGCCAGCTTTGACTCAGTGGATAACCTAAACTACAACTGCAAGTAACTCTTTTGAGGTGGCGCACACGAGTCCACATATTCACCATATCAATACTCCACTATGGATCCGCTCCCATCTTCCTACGAGAACGCCATCCATAGCACTCACGCTTATCTTGCGCATTTTAGAGTATCCACTTTCACTTGTCTATGAACTATGCAAGGGGTCCACACTACAAGAAATCTGTTAATACATGACGGATCCAATCTGTCACGCATAAGTGAAAAACTATCATGGGTGTCCAGACATGACGGATATGAAATCCATCATGTATATCGCGTCATAATTTGACATTGTACCTTCCTTGATGATTCCTGACCGTCACGGATCTGCCCCAAGCCCGCCCAGGCCCAAACCATTGTGACGGAGCCGACCGTCATGGACTGATGCCACATAGGATTTTCAATTGCCACATGGTTGCCTACGTGGATACTATTCTTCGTCATAAAATTCGTCATGGATTATGTAAATTAAATCGAGCCCATTTTCCCATTTATTTCGGCTTAATTTTGACCCAGTATGTTTTTGGCATAATGCATGACACAAATCCTAATTCCAGTTTTGACCCAAGAGGAAGGATTTGCAAAGTGTCAAACAGTACACAGTTCATCCAGTATACAACCATCTGTATGTATCAACAAAGCAATTTATAAAATCCTCGAAAATCCTCTATGAAATGGTAACTTACAACATAGATTAACAAAATATATCACACATCAAGGTTAGGAACCAATACAATCCATTTTACATCAACAAAACATATAAACTATTGAGACTTGTTCACGTTCTTGTCCTCGGCCCTTTGTGGCAACCATCATGTCGTGGTTGATTGTGATAGGCAACACCAAGTACCTCGTTACCTAGCATATTTACAAGAATATTAGATATTTGTAGATACGAATAGATAGTACAAAAAAGAGAATTACAACAGAGATAAAAAAAGAATTACATCTCCAAGATTCTTAGATCTTTATAGTAACAATACTTGCTGCTGACTTGACCATCATAGTACTATTATTTATAACAGGAAACAGTAATGAAATGAACCAGTATATATGTATACAAGATGACAGCTTGCACGAGAACTAAAAATTTAGTCTATATACATGGCTTAAAAATTACTTCACAATTATCAAGGTACAAGCCAAATCAGAACACAGGAACAAAAGTTGATGGCCACTCTAGAAGTGTATCGAAGCAAAGCAAGGTTATTAAGGTACAAGCGGAAGTCTGAAGTTTCTTTTCTTCATTGGTTCATCTTGTACAGATTGCATTCTCAGACTAGGAGAACCAAAAATGTATCACCATGAAACAGAAGGCACTACTTAATTATAAAATCCTACCACATACCCTCCAACAATTTCATATTTAATATCTTCGGAGCAAATCAGAAGCCTGTCTACGTTTCTTGTGATCTTAATTACTGTACGCAAGCTTGAACACGCATATACATAATAGTAAAAAGTCACCTTAGTTTATGCAAGCTATAATACTTCATGCACACAATTAATTAAATATGACATGGGATCTTAGGGGACTTGCATGTACACCATGGAGTAGCAATTTCTAAGCTATTTTGATGGAATTGCATAAGGCCAGATTTTCTATCAAACACCTCAGCAAACATGTGAAAGGCACACCTACAGTAGGAATGTTTTAGCATCTACACCTATGGGGCAGCATGCCGTGTAACAAGAAATCAGAGAATGAAAGTCATAGTGAAATCCAGGACATAAGCAAGAAGATAAATTGGATTGTTTTTATATCAAATCAAGGCCTACAAATGTGCAAAGACATTCAGTGGTGGACGTTGTGATTTACAAACATCAATATTACATCACTTCAAATTTTCTTGGAACCGTTCTGAAAAAGCAGCCTCCGCTTTCTGTGTATATATACGCTTGCATAAAAAATATATACCAATGGCCTCCAGCAAACAATGGCATTAAAAAACCAAGTTAACCACCATGAGAACAAATCTAGATAATAACAAAGATATATCAGCTAGGCAAAATATGGATGCTCAAGGCACGTGTAGATACAAACTATGGCCAAACTATTTTAAGAGGACTTAAGAGGGCAAATCTTCAAGCACTATAGGTATCTAACTTTGCACTAGTTTCCATTATAAACAAATAAAACAGAGTAAAGGGCGGCAAAAGGTTTATTTTTAGATCTTGTCAGACGGAGGCATTTACTATGTAATATCCTGAACTTGGTGACATGTACTGGAAACAAGGAATTCATCATCAAATTGTTATATATATTAAATTGAGTAAAGATCAGGAGCCTACTTGTATGTGCATCAATTATATAAGCGGATGAAGTACAAGGATGTCAGCTACTTCTAGTTACGCATATAAAAAATAGTATCATCGATTGTATAAGCAGATTGGCATTAACCCAGTAACAATCAAGCATGAGTTGTACCAGATTTTGATTTTACCAATAACCAAGAATACATAGTCGTTCAACTATTTTGGCTTCCCGCTTTCCTTCCAAGTAGTCTTTTTCTTCCAAAGGGACTTGTCTTTCATAACAAAACGTACAAAAATACAACACATATATTTATTTGCTGATAACAAATGGGAACAAACTAAGCATTCCATGGCAACAAGCAGCACCCTCATCTTGGTACAATAGCATGAAAATTCACGTGGCATAATTTTCATCAACTTGATTGTGTGGAAATCAATATGATGGCTATTTTCACCACATAACAAATAGAAAGTTTGCACATATTATATAACAGAGAAGCAGAAAAGCAGTGTAATAGCAGGCCTAGTTAACAAACAATCTACTCTTGGCCAATCGATTCAGTGAGACGAATGAATTACTTTCCCTCCATAAGCAACAAAAATTGAAGGAACCAACAGGAGCATCTCATGGACATTTACTTATTAAACTAGTAGTTGCTTAACTAAGTAGTAGATCTCACAAATACTACACTTCTAGTGCTCACACGGTGAGAGAAAAAAATAGCCAGCGGTGCTAGTGTATCGATGGATGTAACCTGCGAGTATCAAGAAACAAAGTGGCCATGTTTTTTGCATCAGGTTCAGTCCATGTTTTTTCCAGCAATCATTCGGAAAGAAAAGAAAATAGAGAGAGAGGGTCGACCTTATTGTTCTGTTGGGAATCATGGTGGGCGGGGCAGATGACCTTGCTGTCGACCTCGTCCAGCTCGTGGGGCTTGAGCGTGGGGTCCTGGTCGTCGCCGGGCATGGATCTGGAGAGGGGGAGGGAGCTCCTGTTGATCTAAATCAAAGCAAAAAAGTCTATTGGAATGGGGGAAAGAAGGAAAGAACGGAGGAGAGAGGAATCGATGGGGAGAAGTAGGGAGGGACCCTGTGCGGTGCGTTGTCGTCGCCGACGAGCTCGAGCTCAGGCCTCCCGCAGGTCACGGTCGTCGTCCTCTCCTCGTCCGGCGCTTGCAGCTGCGAATCTCCGGATGGTGAGGCAGATTCACGACCTGGGAGATGGAGCAGGGAGGCCCCTGCCGCAGATCCATGGACCTGGTCCTTGGTTGTGAGCAGCAGAGGCGTGCCGCAGCAGCTAGGGTTAGCCACCGCTTCAATCGGGCCACTGCTGCCTCCGTCGCCATGGATCTCGGGCCGCCGTCATCGATTGGAGGCAGGGAGGTGGAGGCAGAGGACCGGGACGAGGAGAGGAGAGATGTGGCGGTGGCGGATGGACGAAGGAGGAAGGAGATTGGGGCAGTAGTGTGTTAGGTTTAGGTTATATATACAGGAAACGTTTAGGGCTTTAGGCGGGCTTTTGGCGGGCTTGTGGGGTTGTACTGGGCCGTTCATGATGATTTCTGAAACTGTCACCGGAAATCCGTCATGCATTAACAGGTTTCTTGTAGTGCCAAGTTTCCATATCCGAGGAATCCGGCTATTCGAATAGATAATGATAACCCTGCAGGGGTGTACTTCTTCACACACGCTCTCGCCACTTATCGCCCTGTACACGTCATGTACCTCGGCAACCTTCAAGCAGAAGCCAGGCGAGGGAGTCGGCCATGACTTGACTAACCATCAAGTCTCTAGTCCAGGTTTATCGCCTATTCGGGTTCCATCCGCAAGGAGATCCGGCCGGGGTGTCGCTCACGGCCCCAAATGATGTGTGCAGGGTTCCCAAGCCCACCATCCGGGTGCCACTTGGTACACCGTGCCACTGTGCCTAGTCTGTCCCAAGCCCACCTGTACCGGGTGCCACTTGGTAGACTACTAACACTACCTACAAACACCAGAAACTAGTTGCAACTCCTGGATAGAGATCGAGTTGATTAATAAGCCGAGAGGGGCCAAGTTACCGGAACCCAATGTGTGGTAGTAACTGTTCATGGATCACAAACACAGGACTCAGTTCCTGAGGACGGCTGCAATGAGACAACCCTCCATGTACTCCTACATTTCCTCTCACCGCTACCTTTACCAAATCGTGTTCACACACTTAGCTCACACACAGTAGGACATGTTCAACACCATTTCAACTCATCCCCGATGAATCAGACCTGACTCAACTCTAAGCAGTAGCAGGCATGACAACAAGCATGAATGAGTAGGCACATCAGGGCTCAAACAATTCCTACTCATGCTAGTGGGTTTCATCTATTTACTGTGGCAATGACAGGCCATGCAGAGGAAAGGGGTTCAACTACCGCAACATGTAACAGTTGAATCGGTGTTGTCCTAATGCAGTAAAAGAGAGCAGGAGCGAGAGAGTGGGATTGTACCGGAATGAACAAGGGGTTTTTGCTTGCCTGGCACTTCTGAAGATATTATAACTCTTCATCGGTGTCATTGAACTCATCGTCGGAAGCACGTCTATCGAGAGGGGACAATCATCGACTATCAAAGAAGGAACACAATCAATGCAATGCACATTCACATGAATGACATGTCATGTTAAGGTACTGAATTTACCTAATGCAATATCTAGCCAAGTTAATTGAAGTGGAACTCAAACAAGATCAAATTCCAACTCCAAATGTTATTTCATAAATTGCCCTAATCAGCATCTCTCCTATTCAGTGAGGTTAACTTGTTCAAACATGCATGAAAATTCCGTATTCAGATTATTTGGATTTTTCTGATCATTTTTCATATATAATTTATTTCATTTGGAGCTATAGATTAATTTCTATGATTTTTAGAAGTTTTGGGCATTTTCTGGAATTTCTTGAATAAAAATAAATCCAGAAAATGCATTACTGCATCAGCATGACGTCACTGTGATGTCAGCGGTCAACAGGCGCGGTCCACGTCAAACCTGACCAGCGGGGCCGACTCGTCAGTGACCCAGTGCTGCCTAGGTCACAGGCAGGTGGGGTTGGGTCAACGCCCACATCAGCATAGTCAAAGATGACACGTGGGCCCACTGTAATTAGAATAATCTTAATCTTACTTAGTTAGCCGGTTAGTTAGGTAGTGGGGCCCGGCTGTCTGTGTCCCAGGGTGTTACTAACTGCGTCATTAACCCTAACTAATCATGCCACGTCAGCATCGCCGGACTAAGCGCCGGCGACCATATCCCGCGGCAGAGGCTCGCCGGAGTTGCTCGGGCTCGCGCTACAGGCGGCCGTTTGCGACGCGGTTTGCCGCTACGGCGAGCTGGAGGTGCGGTGCATCTAAAGGAGGCAGCGGCAGGTGCCGGGGTGTAGTGTAGCAGCGGCGGTGACAGGCGGAGCGGCGGCCGGAGTTCGGGCATCGACCGAGTCGACGCTGCAGAGCACGTTAGGAGCAGCGGTTGGGTGTTTTGAGCTCCTGGAGACGCGCTGAACGCGTTGCTATGATCGGCTGCGAGTGGAAGAGCTCAGGAGCACGGGCCTACCGGCCATGGCGGACGACGGCGCGGGAGCTCACAGGGTACTGCGCTACAACACGCGGACGACAAGGAAAGAAGTGGGAAAGGGACCAGGGCTCACGGCAAGGTGAAGGGTGCAGACGGCGGGGCTGGGGACGACCCGGTTGGCGCGAATTGGAGCCGGCGATCTCGGTGGCCCGAGGTAGAAGACGACGACGTCAAGGGCGTTGTGGTGCTTCCCAGCTCACGTGGCTCGGTGGAGTTGACGGGGACGGCATGGCGGAGCTCTCGATCATGTTGGATGGTCGAGGGAGGGCCAGTGGCCATGGCAACAACGAGCGGCGGTGGCGGCTGCGTTCGGTGCGTGTGAGGGAGAGAGCCAGGGGAGGGGAGGGAGAGGAGCGAGTGAGGGAGAGGAGAGAGGGGTCTCGGGGCGTCTCCGTGGCGTCGCGAGGATGTCGGGGAGGCTGCCACCGCGAAGCAGGAGGTGGAGGCCTCCGCGTGCGCGCGTGCTACTTCGCCTCTGCCTACTGGCAGAGGTTGAAGACGGCGGTGCCCCTGGTGGGCTGGGCTGGTCCAGCTGGGCTGGCTACAGGTAAGTGGGCCAGGTAGGTTCCTTTCTCCTCTCTCTTTTCTGTTCTGTTTTCTATTTTTTTATTTCTATGCTTTGAATTGGTAAAAATACTAATTCATTTTGTGAAAATCCTGAGAATAATTGTGGGCACTTTTGAAAATATTTACAACAGCCCTCAAATGCTTTCAAGATTATTTGGACATTTAAAATATTTTATAGCTTTTAAATGTCCAAATCCAAATACTTATGATTTAATTGAAAAATCCAGAATGTCCTAGAAAAGGGTGCACCATTTTTACCAGGGGTTTTGGCCCAAACCAGAAATGATGAACATTTTGTGAAGGGCATTTTGGGTTCTTGGAAAAGATTTTATTTTGACCCTAGTTGAATTCATTTGGTGCTAGGGTTTAAGCATCCCCATTTCAAAATTAATAGAGATTGAAAATGATGCATGGATGCAATGCCACTAATTACAAGAGGATTTCTAGGGCTGTGACACCAGAGCCTGAGAAGAAAGGCCCAGAGCCTGTGAAGAAGGCCCGGTGCCTGTGAAGAATTGCTGCCCGTGACACTCTCACGTAATAATGAGTGGGGATGTACACGCCCCGGAGTCTCAGGAGCGCCGGCCTCAGGCCCTGGGGCTCCCTCCCACGCCTAGTGGACATCACTTAGCTCCACGCTGGTGAGAAGACTTGAAGACTAGATTAGGTGCCGGACGCGGCTTTTCATTTGCTTTCCGTATTTGACTCACTTTTTCTCAATCAAAGTTTGCCTTTGGCGTTCCTTGCCGATTTGATTCCCTCGCCTCACACTGCATTTTTTCCGGCTCGAATTTTCTCATGTTCTCTCTCTCGCATGCCTCACGAGGGGGCTAGGCAGGCGCCCTGGCGAGCATTTTTTCTCCTTTCCGCCTTCTCGCGAGCCACCCTCGTTCGAGCCCAGAAGCTAGTGCACCTCTCCTAGGCCATGCCCTAGGGTACCGTGACACAAAGCGCTAGGTCAGGGCCAGGATGAACGGCAAATCTTTTAACACACTTCCAAAAGAGGTTTTCGCAGTTCTTGAGCGAATGCAGGCCATCGAGGCAAGATGAATGTGAGGAAATAAACGATTCGCGAGGAAGAGGACGTCCTGAGTATACCAGGTTAAGTTATCTTTGCGCGAAATAATGACACAGCCTGAGAACAACATGCATAATGATATAACCAAGGAACCATAGTTCGAGACACGCCCCCTGGGCCCATGCTGGTTTCATTCTTGATGCAGGAAAAGAGCAAAACAAAAGTAGCATTGCAACGATCCGCGAGGACAGGCACCTAGCACTACCCCGAGCCTAGCCAGATCCTTTCTCACGCTTCACGGAGGTGTGGCAACGAGAGGACCCACTACTGCCTTCAAAACGGGCGAGGCGGCATGGCGGCTGGGCATAGCCGCCACTTCTGGAGCTGTAGCCGGAGGAAGAGCAGTCGTAGCTGAACGAGACACGATCGCCGACGAGGGCAGGCTCGCCCTCATCCTCGTCGCGACTATCCCCAAGGCCACGTACCTCCTCACCGTCGTTCACCTCGGGGCATCACCCGGCGCGGCGACCATGTTCCCCAAACACCATCACATAAAGGGTCGACCCACCATCGTACCTGAATTGGAGGGTGCACCGCGTTCCCAGGCCGCGCGCGCGGGCAAATATCTGCCAGCTGCGAGGCAGAGCTATGTTGCTCGCGGCGGAAGTCTTGGCCGCAACCCAAGAGGCCTTGCTGCAGCAGCCATCTGCCTGCAGCCAGAGTCCGCCTGGACCAGAGGCCGGAAGTTCGCCGGCGAAGAAGCGCGGGAGTTGGAGGCAGTTGCCGGCTGGGTTCTCCGACCAGACGACGAACTTCGGTGACACCTCTGCCATGTGGAAGCGCAGACGAGGAGGCCACGCCACCATGGCATGCCTCCCCTCATCAACTAGACCTTCATGGCTGGGATGGCCCACTCCGCGTGTCGTGGCGCTGTCTCGACAATGGGCCACGGCGGGGGTCGCGGCATCTTTGCGCGGACGGCCGCGGCCGCGCTTGGGCATAGGGAGCCGGGTCCCTCGCGAGGGGCTTTCCCCATCTCGGCAGCAGCGAACTTCCTTCGTGGTGCCATCGGTGTCACTGCAAGTGATGGAGCAAGGAGGAAGGAGCAAGCAAGCAAGTAAGAGATGGGCAATGGGGGTTCCGCCCCCTCCCCATTTATGAAAAGGGAAGGTCGACCGACGTCTCCCGCGATCGCAGGTAATGATGGTTTTCCTTGTATGTCGTAGGGACCTTACAAGTCGAGCAGTTGTCGAGGCAACATGGGGAAGCGGAGACGCCCACGTCCAATCATCCACCACGCGTCAATCGAGGCCGCAGGCTTTTGGGGCCCGCAGCGCTTCGTACTTAGCCAAGCCCGAGCGCACCTTGGGCCCGGGGGCTACTGTCGGCGTTCTTGGAACGGGGGTCCCCAGACTTGCCTGCCTGCCACCCGCGTCGTGGCTAAGCCAGCAGGCTATACGGCCCATCTTCACCAACGATGAATCCAAGACCCTCATGAGGGTCCAAGCCTCATGAGGCGGACGACGCAAGACCTCCTCTGGAGTAGCCCAGCCAGGCAACCTCACGAGGAGCGTAGATATTAAGGCGGGGCAAACCTCATGAGGCCCTCGTGACGTGAGCCATGATGCATGGCACCAGGCGGGCGCCAGCGTGCGTAGCGTCCTTGTTTCCTCTTTGGTGCTAAGGAGACCAGCGCAGGCGAAGAGTGCCGAGGCATCAGGAAAAGGTTGCTATATTGGTGCAACAAGACCAAGACCAGGAGGACGGCAAGACGGAGGTCATCGTGGAGCCCAAGATGGCGTCACCACCAGAGCCTTTGGCAGGCGAAGACCACTTTTGTCAGGATAGCTTGTACTAGCTGTCCCCCTTCGAATTAGCCCGCCATTGTTGGCTCCCTTCCCGCTTGATATTTGGGAAGAGGACCAGGGCCAATATAAATAGGACTAGCCACCACCTTGGTAAGGGAGGGATCATTCAGACCATCCTCGCACACACAAGCTCACCGAGCTCAAGAACACCTCAGCCTCAGGAGGCTGTTCTTCCCTTGTACTGTTCATCATTATCCCTTGAGGGAGTCCACCACTACCACACTGGAGTAGGGTATTACACCACAATGGTGGCCCGAACCAGTATAAATCTTGTTTCTTTCTGTGTTGCGAGTTCGTCAAGTTCATCCGTGAGATCTTAGCGAGCTAGGGCGTAGATTGGTGGGAAGGAAAGACTTCAAGTGCACCCCAGTGTTCGAACCTTAAGGGTTTGCTGGAACCCCACATCTGACAAGGACCACATATCGTGTATCATTGATCGTTACCGCACTATCAAGACACTAACGGTTTGGATATTTGATCCGAGTAGGCCTCTCGCCTCTTCGCACTAACCACCATGTGGTAATAAGTATGGGAACTCTACGTCGTATGTATCAACCGAAAGCTCAACGGACGTCAGCGATTGAGCAGCGTGTTCCGGGTTGGACTGGAACGCCTCGCCTTGTATAAGGGAGGCTAGGTCTGCTCATCGGCCCGTACGTAATGTGCAGGATTGCAAAGGGCGATGGCCCATGACCCCTTTGCATTTAGGATGTAGACCGACGTTCTGGCCTCTTTGTTGAGCCTAGGTAGGACCGTGGTGTGTTGATTGGCCGAGGCCGGTCATGACCTGTTGGTGTGTCCGGCCGGAGTTGATCGACCATGTTGGGTAAGTTGGTGCACCCCTGTAGCAAAGAAAATATCTATCGATAGCCTATCCTACGGTAACAGACACTCGGAGTTGTATCCCGATCGATACAGCGAGAACTGGATACTGGATGCTGAGGCATGTAATGAATATGATGGCTCCGGGATTGTTTCCTCGTAGGGAGTCGAGGAAATAATCTCTCGGCGCTAATGTTACAACATGTTTGCTAAATATAAACTGCTATTCTATACTCTTCTGAATGCTGCAAGATGCTTGGAGCTGCTTGAAGATGCTAGTCTTCAATAGGCTAGGCTTTCCCCTTCTCTTCTGGCATTCTGTAGTTTAGTCCACAAATATAGCCCATTCCTTTGATACAGATGCATACTTAGTTTAGATCTGATGTAAGTCTTGCGAGTACTTTGGATGAGTACTAATGGCTACTTTGCTACCTCTTTTTCCCCCATACCCGATTGTTGCGACCAGATGACGGATCCCAGGAGTCATACGACACCACTGATGACTACTACTACCCCAAGGGTGCCTACTACTACATGACGGCCGCTGACGACCTGGAGTAGTTAAGAAGCTCCCAGGTAGGAGGCCTTGCCTTTTTGATCGTCTTTGCTTGTGTGCTAGCCTTCTTAAGGTAGACTTGTTTAACTCATGTCTGTACTTAGATATTGTTGCTTTCGCTGACTCTTGTGTATTCAAGCCCTCGAGGCCCCTGGCTTGTAATATAAAGCTTGTATTATTTTAATTTGTGTCTCGAGTTGTGTTGTGATATCTTCCCGTGAGTCCTAGATCTTAATCATACACATTTGCATGTATGATTAGTGTACGATTGAATCGAGGGCGTCACAGAGAGCGCGATGAATCACCATTGATTAAAGGAAGCTATGCGTGCTCTAGCCTTGTCCAAACAAGAATTCTCCGCACTGAGTTTGACATATGCATATATCCGAGCTGCTCGAGATGGCCTTGCCGGAGTCATTCAGCTGTTCTCGAAGAATATCAGGTAAAATTTGATGCAATTTTGCATGGTCATATGCTAGTAGCCCCCGAGACTTGAAACGGTGAAGCAAACCGATTTAAGGATCGATAAATTTTGCAGATACTACAAGAAAAGAACATTATGCTAGCAAGGAGCTAAACACAAACCAGACGCAACTGAATGCGGTCACCGCCAAACTAGCGGAATTGAAAGAGAATGTGATGAGCGCGTCTAGGGAGAAAAAACTTGAGGAGGAAATGGACAAACAATCCGAAGAGATAAAGAGCTTGAAGGCTCAGCTATTAGCCGCTCAGAAGGAAAATGAAAAGCTGAAGGGCGGCATGTTCGGTATGTCTTCCTCTCTTATTCAGAACCACCATAGGCACTCATGTTTAGTCCACAATGTGGAATATCATGAATTTGTTGTGGCAGGTTTGTTAACTGGCCGACCAGAGGAGGAAGTGTCTGGGTTTCAAGGCGACCTGCTAAAGGAGTTGTCCATCGTGCATGCTCGGTCCCGGAAAGCCATGAATAGTATGGTGAAGGTGTTATGGCCATCTGATACCCCTCCAGAAAGTATGGAGGGCCTGGCAAACCTGTTCAAAGGTGCCTGGTGCTCGTTCGAGCTATGGAAGACGTCTTCCTACCGTGAAGGCGCACGAGAAGCCTGGGCCATGGTGAAGACACGCTTCACGAAACTGGACCCAAATTATATGGCCCGAGTAGGACCGCAGGGACGAGATGGGAAGAAATCTCTTTAAATTTGGTCTATGATCAAGTAAAGATCGCTGCGAAATATTCGCAAGAAGACTGTAGATTAGACAGGCTTATAGACAGAATAGAGAAGGAATATGTTTTTGATTTAATGTATCAATGTACATTTATGATCAACCTTTAGTTAGATCCGAACATGTGAAATGATTTTGTCATCGCAGGCTTTCGGCTTCAACGTCCAGACCAGAATGCTGGAGTGTTTCTGGATACTTAAGACAAAAGGAAGTATCTTTCCGGAAACCAGGCAACCCAGTCGTTGTTCTCAAACAGACAAAAAATTCGAGTTCGGGATGTATGTTATATTACGTATGTGAGAAACATCTTCCAAGGAAAATAGTTCTGTTAAAGGTTCCTTTCCTTGGGTCGGCATATTATGATTTCACGTGCCAGAGGATGTGGTCCGTAATACGGAAAACTTTCTCGAAGTGCTTTAAAATGGTCGCAATACGACAATAATCTGTCATTTTAGTGCTGACCAATTAGTGTCCGGTCGTGCGATTAGGCGTGGTCCACAGCCCCCAGAGTACGAAATCGAGTTCCTCGACCCAGTGTTTATCCGACTCCTTTAGGGATCACACTAGTTTTAGTTTTAAGCTGCTCATTATCAGGCAATTAGCCCGTTCGACTTGAACATTTGTTTGAGGGTGATATAGGGAGGCATAATCGAGCTTGATGCCCAGGTTAGCACACCAATTTTTTACCTCATCCACTATAAAGTTAGATCCATTGTCAGTAATAATGTTGTGCTAGACACCATAACGGTGTATGACACCGGATATAAAATCTACCACCGGTCCGTCTTCAGCTATTTTTACTAATTTGGCCTCTATCCACTTAGTGAATTTATTCATCATGACCAGCAAATATTTCTTCTAATGGCTTCCCCTTTAAGGGGTCCGACCGTGTCTAGCCCCTAGACCGCAAAAGGCCGGGTAATGGGGATAGTTCTTAGGGAAGTGGGCGGCATATGGCTTTGTTTGGCAAAGAGCTGGCATCCGACACAACGATGTACAAGGGCCTGTGCATCTGCTTGGGTCGTGGGCCAGAAGAAGCCTATACGGAAGGCCTTGCTTACGAGGGCCCAAGTTGCGGCGTGATGGCCGCCAAGGCCAGCATGTATTTCGGCCAAAAGCTGCCGCCCCTCCTCTTCGGAGATACATCTTTGCAGAACTCCATTAGTGCTTTTCTTGTAGAGTTCTCCTTCGTGAACTTTGTAGGCTTTGGAGCATCGAACTATGCGATGGGCCTCGTTCTGGTCATTAGGGAGCTCCTTCCTATTAAGGTAGGCTAAGAAGGGTTCGGTCCATGGAGCAATAACTGCCATGATTACATGGGTGGAAGGCATTGGTTCAGTGCCCAAGCCGCCGATGATATCGGAATCGTGTTCGGCCTCCGGGGGTGTGATTGGCGCAGGACTGGTATTTCTGCTCTCGTCCTGTCATACCACCGATGGCTTGAAAAGCCTTTCCAAAAAGGTGTTAGGCGGGACGGGGTCGCGTTTAGCACCCATTCGAGCAAGGATGCCCGCTGCGTGATTACTTTCTCGAGCCACATGATGAAACTCGAGCCCCTCAAACCGAGCTCATATTTTGGGTACGGCATTGTGGTAGGCTGCCATCTTTGGATCTTTTGCATCAAATTCTCCGTTTATTTGAGACATTGCGAGTTTCGAATCCCCACGCACCTCAAGGCATTGTATGCCCATAAAAACAGCCATCTGAAGTCCATGCGGTAGTGCTTCATATTCGGCCACGTTATTGGAGTCCGTATACATGCTTTGTAATACATAACAGACTGTGCCCCCTGTAGGGGATGTTAGGATAGCACTAGTGTAACACCCACGATGCGGCTATATCTCCCACGTGTCGGAGCACAACTTAGAGGCATAATCACATAGTAGGTATGTCACAAGAGGGGTAATCTTTACACATCCCATGTACTGAATAAGAGAGGGATATAGAGTTGGCTTACAATCGCCACTTCACACAATACATAAATATAGCAGTACATCATCCAGAAAAAAATCAAGGTCCGACTACGGAACCAAATAAAGAAAGACAACCCTAATGCTAGGTCCCTGATCGCCCCAAATGGGCTCCACTACTGATCAACTGGAAAACAAAACAACACAATGAACAAGATCTTCCTCAAGCTCCCAATTGAGCTGGGTTGCGTCACCTGCACTGGTATCATCAGCACCTGCAACTGTTTTGGAAGTAATCTGTGAGTCACGGGGACTCAGCAATCTCACACCCTCGCGATCAAGACTATTTAGGCTTATGGGTAGGAAAAGGTAGTGAGGTGGAGCTGCAGCAAGCACTAGCATATATGGTGGCTAACTTACACAAATGTGAGCGAGAAGAGCAGCAAAGCACGGTCGTGAACTAGAAGTGATCAAGAAGTGATCCTGAAACTACTTACGTTCAAACATAACTCCAAAGTCGTGTTCACTTCCCAGACCCCGCTGAGAAGAGACCATCATCGCTACACACGCGGTTTATTCATTTTAATTAAGTTAAGTGTCAAGTTTTCTACAACCGGACATTAACAAATTCCCATCGGCCCATAACCGCGGGCACGGCTTTCGAAAGTTCAAAACCCTGCAGGGGTGTCCCAACTTAGCCCATCACAAGCTCTCACGGTCAACGAAGGATATTCCTTCTCCCAGGAAGACCCGATCAGACTCGGAATCCCGGTTACAAGACATTTCGACAATGGTAAAACAAGACCAGCAAAGCCGCCCGATGTGCCAACAAATCCCGATAGGAGCTGCACATATCTCGTTCACATGGCACGCCGGATGAAGCCTACGTACAACTAAAACCAACCCTCAAGTTTCCCCGAGGTGGCCCTGCAAGTGGCTCTATTTTGGACCAACACTCAGAGGAGCACTGGCCCGGGCATTTAAAATAAAGATGACCCTTGAGTCTGCAGAACTCAAGGGAAAAAGGCTTAGGTGGCAAATGGTAAAACCGAGGTTGGGCCTTGCTAGAGGAGTTTTATTCAAGGAGAACTGTCAAGTGGTTCCCATTATAACCCAACCGCGTAAGGAACGCAAAATCAAGGAACATAACACCGGTATGACGGATACTAGGGCAGCAAGAATGGAACAAAACACCAGGTATAAGGCCAAGCCTTCCACCCTTTACCAAGTATATAGATGCATTAATTAAATAAGAGGTATTGTGATATCCCAACAAATATCCATGTTCCAGCATGGAACAAACTCCATCTTCACCTGCCACTAGCAACGCTATAAGAGGGGCTGAGCAAAGCGGTAACATAGCCAATGTCACACCCTAGCTAGTCATGCATTAGAGTGTTGCATCATGTTTACTCTTTCATCAGAAACTTGAAATGGGGATGACAGAACCCCCAGTCCCCTCTGAAACCAACTAGGGTTACTAAAATAATTTTTCAATGAACCTGAAATGCCCTTCTAAAATGTCCATCATTTTAGCCTTGGTTCAGAACCTCTGACAAAAGTGGTGCACATTTTTCTAGGCCATCATAGGGTCTTTGAATTAAATCATAGATATCTGAATTTGGGCATTTAAAATAATATAAAATATTTAAATGCTCAAATATCTCCAAACTAAAATGTTTCATGTTGGAAATAATCCAACTATGGACCAGGAGTAGTTTGGTGAATTTTGGAGTTGCCTAGGTATTTTAATTAATTCAACACAGTTGCAGATATATTAAATAAAACAGAAAACAGAAAAGAAAGGGGAAAGACTTACCTGTGCGGCCCAGCCAGCTGGCCGGCCCAGCTAGCAGCCGACCCAGCCCAACACTGTAGCTCCCCGTCGTCTTCCTCCCCACGCCCCGAAGCTGCTGCGTGCTCGCGCGCGCGCGGCCGCGCGGCCACCTCCTGCTTGCCGACGCCCTCCTGGCCGCGTGGACGACGCCGCAGCCCGTCCCGATCCCCCCTGCTCTCGCTCACTCTCCCCCGTTTCTCCCTCGCTCTCTCTCGCTCTCGGCCGAAGCACACCGTCGCCACCGTTCGCCTTAGCCACTGTCTCCGGCCACCCCTCGCTCCCCCGAGTAGCTCAGAAGCTCCGCCTCGACTCCCTCTTCCTCCCCACCGCTCCACGAGTCCCCGGAAGCCCTGCATCGCCGCCACGTCGTCGTTCCCCTCTTCGGGCTCCGACCACCGTCGCCGACGAATTCGCCGTCTCCAGCGCGTCCCCGAGCCCGCTTCGACGCCCACTGCAACCGCGGTGAGCTACACCACCGTTTCCCCCTCTTCTCCCCCTCGACCCCTCACCGTAGCTTCATCTCCACCACGGCCGAACCTCCGCCGTCGCCGAGCTCGCCGTCGATGCACTCCGGTGACCATTTGGTCACCCTGGCGAGTCCAACACGTTCACAGAACCCAGTAGAGCATCCCTAGCGCCTCATTTTGCTCGACTTCGAGCTCCAGCACCACTCCCGTGCACGACCGAACCCCGGCGGCCGCAGCCGAGCTCACCGCCGTCAACTCCGGCCACCCCGACCCCAACGGACTCCGCCAAGAGCCGCGGGTCGTCCTCAGCTTCACTCCGGTGATCTCCGCGGTCCATTTGGTGGCCGAAACGACCAAAACCACTATCGCCGCCGCACTGTTGGTCGCCGCCGGCCAGAACTCCGGCGAGCTGACGTGGCCCAGCTAATTAGCCACTAAACCACCACCTACAGACGCTGACAAGTGGGCCCAGGGCTTAGTCAAAGCTAACCAGCCCGGGGTCAACGCGGGATTAGCCCCTGTGACACTGACGTGTGGACCCCACATGTCAGGTTTGACCCGAGCCAGCTCTGTTGACCTGCTGATGTCACTGTGATGTCAGGCTGACGCAGTAAATGATATTTCTGGATTTAAATTAAATCAGGAAATTCAGAATATTATTTAAACTTCAAAAATTCATAACTTTTATTCTGTAACTCCAAATTGGACAAATTATATATGAAAAATGATCAGAAAAATCCAATCTATCCATCTGTACTATTTTCATGCATGACCAAACAAGTTAAATTGATGTTTTAATCAGAACAAGGAAAGGCACTTTAAAAGGCCATATTTGAATTTGAAATTTGAATCTTTGATTCAAATTTGCTCAAACACTTCTGGCTTTAGTTGCATTAGCCCAACACACTCATATTGCCATGTTCCATGCATGCATCATATTGTTGCATATTGTTTGGTAATGTTGTGTATCGGTATCCTTTGCGACAGGATCTATTCCCGAGGAGTACCGTGATTACCCTAACGAAGAATCGTATCCGTGCAACGAACCATCAGGCAAGCAACCAACCATTTGATCATATCGATACAATCCCATGTTCTCGCTCCTGCTCTCTTTTACTGCATTAAGACAACGCGATTCAAACTGCTGTGTGCTACGGTAGTTGAACCCATTTCCTCTGCATGACCTGTCATTGCCACAGTAACTAGATGAAACCCACTAGCATGTGTAGGAGTTGATTGAGCCATATGTATGTGTTGTTCCTACCTTGCTATGCCTGCTATGCTTAGAGTCGTGTCAGGTCTGGTTCATCTGGGTGATGGGCTAGAGTGAAATGTTAATGTCGGTAATGAGAGTGGTGTGGTGAATACGATTTGGTAAAGGTATCGATGAGAGGCCATGTAGGAGTACATGGTGGGTTGTTTCATTGAAGCCGACCTTAAGCACTGAGATCTGTATGTGTGATTTAAGAATCAGCTACTACCATACATTGGGCCCTGAAATATGACCCCGCTCGACTTCTTATTCACCTTAGCTCTCTGTCCAGGAGTTGCAAGTAGTTTCTGGTGTTTGTAGCCTACTGGAGGCCGTGGACAGCGCTGACCGTAGGGGTGGGCTGTGATGCGGTAGGTACGTGGCACAGTGTACCGAATACCCGTTAGGTATCTCGGGAACCCTGTTCACATCGTTCGGGGCCGTATGGGAAACCTCGGCCGGACTCCCTGCGGATGGAACCTGAATAGGCGATAAACCTGGACTAGAGGCTTAAGTGTTTAGGTAGGTCGTGGTCTACACCCACGTCGGCTTTCGCTTGAAGTCTGCCGAGCACATGTCGTGTGCAGACGCTAAGTGGTGGAAACATGTATGAAGAAGTACACCCCTGCAGGGTTAACATGATCTATTCGAATAGCCGCGTCCGCGGTAAAGGACTACTTGGTTGCCTATACAGTTCATAGACAAGTAAATGGAAACTATTAAAAGCCTCAAGATAAGTGTGAGTGCCGAGGATGGCTCTTCCGTAGGAAGACGGAGGTGGATCCTCGGTAGTGTATTGAAGTGGTGAGTAGTGGACTCGTGTGCGCAAAACTATTTCAAGTTGGAGTATCGTAGGATAGTCTAGCCATGAGTCAAAGCTGGCTTGCTGCAATAACTCCACCAACCCTTCTTGATACTATGCATGTATGTAGGATCTGATGTAAGTCTTGATGAGTACCTTTGTACTCATGTTGCTATAATCTACATTTTTACAGAAGACGCCGCAACCCCTTCTGATGGGTTCTATGTAGACGTTGACATCAACGAGTAGGCTAAAGACCCAGGTGGTGACCCTGAGCTTGTGATGGACCACGTAGTATAGTTAGGCTTCCAAGCCTCTTTTATTTTACTAGTTGTCTGTACCCAGACAAAGTACTCCCGCTGTTGGCTTGTATGACTGTATGATTTGTATGTTGGGTCGTGAGACCCGTACCTGTGTGTATGATATGTATGGCTCCCTGAGCCTTAAATAAAGTATTTGTGTCATAGAGTCATGTTGTGATGCTTCGTTGTATTTGCACATATCGAGCATATTGTGTGTATGATTGAAATGCTTGGTATGTGTGGGATCTGACCATCTAGTTGTTTATCTTTAGTAGCCTCTCTTACCGGGAAATGTCTCCTAGTGTTACCGCTGAGCCATGGTAGCTTGCTACTGCTCTGGAACACTTAGGCTGGCCGGCATGTGTCCTTCTTCGTTCCTGTGTCTGTCCCTTCGGGGAAATGTCACGCTTTGAGTACCGGAGTCCTGTTAGCCCGCTATAGCCCGGTTTACCGGAGTCCTGCTAGCCCAGTGCTATAGCCCGGACCCACTTGCTGATGACCGACACGTTCGAAGCTGGGTCATGGATGCCTGTCCCTGTAAGTCTGTGCCACTTTGGGTTTACGACTAGTCATGTCAGCCCGGGCTCTTTATCATATGGATGCTAGCGACACTATCATATACGTGAGCCAAAAGGCGCAAACGGTCCCGGGAAAAGGGTAAGACGACACCCGTGGGGATACCGTGCGTGAGGCCGCAAAGTGATATGAGGTGTTACCAGCTAGATCGATGTGACATCGAGTCGGGGTCCTAACAGCGTTGGCATCAGAGCTGGACTGCCTGTAGGTTCTCTAAGCCAAACTGGTCGATGTTGAGTCTAGAAATTCTTTAGTTATATGTAGGGGAATTGTTTGTGGGTTGGAACGTAAGGCTCTTTTTACTCCTTATACCTTATGACATTCTGATCTGAGTTAGTCCATTCTTCCACCGGGGGTTAAGGAATTAGGATCTGTTCTCTCTATCAGGATCACGTGTTACTAATCAGTAGTACCTTATAAGTTTGATGGTTATCAGCCTAGTTCAGTTCTTCTACCACATTATGTTGTAGGAATGGTTTCAAGACTTGATATGATGATGTTGAGTGTGTACGAAATCCTTTGTCAAATGTCTCAATATCCTTTTTGAGCATTTACAGCTGTTATGCTGCCGAAATTTTGCTAGAAATTCTAATGCCTTTGCATTATGATTATGCTTTCAGATGGCCACTCGCGACCTCAATCAAGTGGTTCGCCTGACTCGATGCCTAGATGTACCCGGCCATACTGCTAAGTTGGTCAGGGTAATGACTGAGGCTGGATACCGCTGGTATCCTGAGTACACGGTCGAAGAGCAATTCCGAGACTTTAATCAAAGCCAGTATCTCTGCACTGTCAGGATATTTCCATCTTATCCTGGATCCACTGAGCCTCTTCACTGTTCCTATGGACTCGGGGTTACTATCGAGATGGCTGTGCAGGATGCCGCCTACTCTATGATGACCATTATGCGAGTCAGATCTGGTCTATTTCGGGACTCTGACTTCCGGTATATGCCAGGATCACTTCCGGGAGCACAAGGATATCTCCAAGCTATTTATGCTGATTCCACTCAGGAGGATTCACGAACTCGCACCACTGCTGAGATGCTCGAGGATAAGGACCGTGAAAATCGGGCCTTAAGGTTAGAGCTCTTCAATACCCGTGCTGACCACTGGGCCACTTTGACTCGGTTCGCACCGGCGGTGCAAGCTGGATATTCAGATATGCGCGATCTCTATCCTGTGAGATCTGCTCTACCAGACGTGATGGTTTGGCATGATGTAGGAGGCATCACCCCACCTCGCGGTCCCCGCAGGCCACCGTTTGTTGGTCCACGACCTCATCCTAGCCCCTATGGTCCACAAGCTCCGCGAGACCGTCTGTTTCCGGATGATCATGTTGAACTTCCAGGCTATGGAGGTGACTTCTACGAGGACTACTACGGATCGGTCTGAGTTAGTGGTAGTATCACTAGTTTGCTCTAGCTGTGTCGTCTATCGTCCCGCGTAACTCGTGGGATATGACCTAGTTTGTACTCTTCCGGAGATGTAGAAAAATAATGTATAGGAGCTTGGAATGCCTCCGATGAGATGTAATCCTCTTTTCACCGTATTAGTACTTTGCTTGGCTTGTACTAAACCTTGTATGGTGTGTATGACGATGGAATAAAGAAGCAGTTTCTGTATCTACCATGTCATACGGATGATCATCTTGCATTCCGAGTTATTTCTTACATTATGTATCCCATGTCGGAATTTCATCATTCTGACTAAATCATTGTCTTGTTACCTAGGATGGTCAACACACGCGCTAATCCTGCTTCCCAAGAGCAGGCCGAAGGCAGTGAAGCCAGGAATGAAAATCTGCCTCATCCTCCTTCACTAGCCGAAGTGATGATGGAAGCTGAGAGAAACAAGCGGGAGACAAACCATTTGTTGGAGCGTATTGAACAGAATACAGCACACCATCAGAGGGCTAACGTGGTGTCACTCAGCGATTTTATCAAATTGCATCCACCCACGTTCCACCACTCCGTCGAGCCTCTCGACGCTGATGACTGGCTTCGCAGTATCTCTCACAAGCTGCGTTCCGCGCTGGTAGCGGAGGCTGACAAGGTCACCTTTGCTGCATATCATCTTGAAGGCCCCGCCAGTCTATGGTGGGAGAATTATGGAGCTATGCGCCCAGCAGGCCATGTCACAACTTGGGCTGAATTCAGCGACGCTTTCCGTGAACATCACATTCCGGAGGGTCTCATGGACCGTAAGCGTGAAGAATTTTGCAATTTCACCCAAGGCCGACTTTCTGTGGATGTCTATAGCAGGGAGTTTGGTAATCTCGCCCGATATGCAACTGAGGAAGTTTCTACTGACGCCAAGAAGCAAGCAAGGTTCCGCAAGGGCCTTAGTCCTGAGCTTCGCCGCGACCTTCGTCTGCACGAGTGCACATCCTTCTCGAAACTTGTCAACAAAGCCATCAGTGCTGAAACTGGTCAGACTGACTATGACGCAACACGCAAGCACGGACATGACACGGGTTCCTCATCCGGTGCTGGTCCTCAGAAGCGCCGCGTGTGGGTACCCAACACCGCCTTGCCACCCAGGTTCACACCGAGGCCATCTTTCCAGGCGCCTCGCCCCGCTCAACAGTCTGCTCCAGCTAAGCCCTATCGGGGTCCAACCAATAATGCTCCTCCACGTACCAGTTCCGTGACTTGTTTCAAGTGTGGGGAATCTGGTCACTATATGCGTGAGTGTCCCCAGACCAACCCAAATCAATCTGCTAAAGCTGCTGGCCGTGGCAAGCCGACAGGGAAAGTATTCCATGCTAAACCGGTCACCGCTTCACGTGGCCATGTCAACTGTGTCTCTGCCGAAGAAGCTCAAGAAGATCCCAACGTCGTTCTCGGTACGCTTCTTGTTAATTGCCACCCGGCATCTGTTCTTTTCGATACAGGAGCCTCTCATTCTTTTATATCTGAAAATTATGCTCGTTTGCATAACGTTGCATTCTGTGACTTGCCATCCTCCATAGTAATTCAAACTCCGGGATCCAAATGGCAAACTTCTAGAGTAAGCCATGGAAATGAAATCCAAGTCGACAAACTTGTTTTTCTCGCATCTTTGATAGCCCTTAAATCTTCAGATATTAATATCATTTTGGGTATGGACTGGATGTCAGCTCATCAAGCCAAAATTGATTGCTTCTCTAGGACTGTTCAACTCACCCATCCTTCGGGGAAGATAGTCAATGTTTTGACTCGAATAGCCAAGCGACAATTATATTCTCTTAACGCCAGCCCTTTACCAGACCTTGAGGACGTTCCGGTAGTCCGTGACTTCCCGGATGTCTTTCCAGAGGAATTGCCAGGTGTTCCACCTGACAGGGATGTTGAGTTTGTAATAGACCTCATCCCCGGAACCGTTCCGATTGCTAGAAGACCTTATAAGATGGCACCCCTAGAACTAGCCGAGCTTAAGAAACAACTCGATGAATCCTTGAAAAAGGGCTTCATCCGCCCTAGTTCATCTCCATGGGCTTGCCCCGTCCTATTCGTTAAGAAGAAGGATGGTACGGACCAGATGGTTGTAGATTACCGACCTGTCAATTTGGTCACGATCAAGAACAAATATCCACTTCCCAGGATCAACGACCTGTATGATCAGCTCGCTGGATCTTCAGTCTTCTCTAAGATGGATTTGAGGTTGGGCTACCATCAAATCAAAATCAGAAACGGGGACATTCCTAAAACGGCCTTTGTTACTCGTTATGGCCAATACGAGTACACCGTCATGTCCTTCGGTTTAACCAACGCTCCAGCCACCTTTTCTCGGTTAATGAACTCAATCTTCATGGAGTATTTGGATAAATTCGTCGTAGTTTATCTCGATGATATACTCATCTACTCCAAGAACGAGGAAGAACATGCCGAACATCTAAGACTAGTGTTGCAGAAACTTCGAGAGCATCGCCTTTATGCCAAATTTTCTAAATGTGAATTCTGGTTGCCAGAAGT
Organism: Triticum aestivum; assembly: GCF_018294505.1. Classification (NCBI taxonomy): domain Eukaryota; kingdom Viridiplantae; phylum Streptophyta; class Magnoliopsida; order Poales; family Poaceae; genus Triticum; species Triticum aestivum. The sequence goes on along the minus strand of NC_057809.1, from coordinate 343,124,459 downwards.
GACCTATCTGGGTCATGTAATATCTGGTAAAGGTATTGCTGTTAACCCTGAGCGAGTTCAAGCCGTCCTTGATTGGACTCCACCTGAATCGGTCAAGCAAGTTCGGAGTTTTCTAGGCTTAGCGAGCTATTGCCGTCGCTTTGTCGAGAACTTCTCCAAAGTTGCTAAACCTCTAACCGAACTCCTCAAGAAAGATAAGAAGTTCGAATGGACTCCACAATGTGAGCACAGTTTTCAAGAACTGAAAAGACACCTGACCTCTGCTCCCGTACTGGTACCGCCAGACTTCTCCAAGGACTTCGTTATCTACTGCGACGCCTCGCGACAAGGACTAGGTTGCATTCTTATGCAAGATCGACACGTAATTGCTTACGCTTCACGGCAATTGCACCCACATGAGGAGAATTATCCTACTCATGATCTAGAACTTGCAGCCGTAGTCTATGCACTTAAGACCTGGCGACATTACCTCCTCGGTAATCGTTGCGAAATATTCACTGATCACCAAAGTCTGAAGTACATTTTCACCCAGCCGGATTTGAATCTCAGACAGAGACGTTGGGTTGAATTGATCACAGACTTCGACTTAGGAATAACCTATACCCCAGGGAAAGCCAACGTCATGGCTGATGCGTTAAGTCGTAAATCTTATTGTAACAACCTGATGTTACAACAAAGTCAACCGCTTCTCCATGAGGAATTTCGGAAGCTTAACCTTCACATTGTACCTCAAGGTTTTCTTTCCACCTTGGTGGCAAAACCTACTCTTACGGATCAAATCATCGCTGCCCAAAAGCGAGATAAGGGAATATCTAAAATCAAAGAGAACATTGCTAGCGGAGGTGCTAGTTGTTTCTCCACAAATGATCATGGTGTTGTGTACTTTGAGAATCGTCTAGTGGTTCCCAAGAACCAGCATCTGCGGCAGTTGATCCTTAAGGAGGCCCATGAATCTCCTCTCACCATTCATCCCGGTAGTACTAAGATGTATCAGGACCTACGCCAGAGGTTCTGGTGGACTAGGATGAAGAGAGAAATTGCTCAGTATATTGCAAATTGCGATGTCTGTCGTCGTGTAAAAGCAGAGCACCAACGGCCTGCTGGCACCCTTCAACCCTTAGCTATTCCTGAATGGAAATGGGATAAAATTGGTATGGATTTCATTACCGGTTTTCCCAGGACCAAGAGAGGGAATAATGCTATTTTCGTCGTGGTCGATCGTCTTTCCAAAGTAGCTCATTTCCTACCTGTTCGTGAGAGTATAACCGCTAGTCAGCTGGCAGACTTATACATCTCCCGGATAGAGTCTCTCCATGGTGTTCCTTTGGAAATCAATTCGGATCGAGGAAGTCTTTTCACCTCTCGATTTTGGGAAAGTTTCCAAAATGCTATGGGAACTCGTCTTTCTTTTAGCACCGCTTTCCACCCTCAGTCGAGTGGTCAAGTGGAACGCGTCAATCAGATTCTAGAAGACATGCTTCGAGCCTCCGTTATCTCTTTCGGAATGGACTGGGAGAAGTGCCTTCCATTTGCCGAATTCGCTTACAACAACAGCTATCAATCTAGCTTGGGTAAAGCCCCTTTTGAAGTTCTCTATGGACGACGATGTCGAACACCCCTTAACTGGTCAGAGACCGGGGAAAGACAATTCTTTGGCCCGGATATGATTCAGGAAGCAGAAGAACAAGTTCGTATCGTTCGTGAAAAGTTGAAAACAGCCCAATCCCGTCAAAAGAGTCAATATGACCGAAAACATAAGGCTATGACTTTCGAGGTTGATGAGAAGGCTTATCTTCGGGTCACCCCTCTGAAGGGAACCCATCGTTTCGGTATCAAAGGCAAATTGGCTCCTCGTTACATTGGACCTTTTCGCATTCTTGCCAAACGAGGAGAAGTTGCCTACCAGTTGGAACTACCTCCGCACCTCTCCAGAGTTCACGATGTCTTCCACGTTTCTCAACTCAGGCGTTGCTTCTCGGATCCTATCCGTGAAGTGGACCACGAAACGCTTGATCTCCAAGATGATCTTACATATCGAGAGTACCCCATCCGTATCCTCGATCAGGCCGAGCGTACCACGCGACGTCATAACATCAAGTTCCTCAAAGTTCAATGGTCGCACCATTCCGAGGATGAAGCAACTTGGGAAAGGGAGGATCGTCTTCGACTCGAGTATCCCGCCTTCTTCCCGGAGGAACCCAAATCTCGGGACGAGATTCTTTTGAGTGGGGGTGAGTTGTCACACCCTAGCTAGTCATGCATTAGAGTGTTGCATCATGTTTACCCTTTCAGCAGAAACTTGAAATGGGGATGACAGAACCCCCAGTTCCCTCTGAAACCAACTAGGGTTTACTAAAATAATTTTCAATGAACCTGAAATGCCCTTCTAAAATGCCCATCATTTTTGTCTTGGTTCAGAACCTCTGCAAAAGTGGTGCACATTTTCCTAGGCCATCCTAGGGTTTTTGAATTAAATCATAACTATTTGAATTTGGGCATTTAAAATTATATAAAATATTTAAATGCTCAAATATCTCCAAACTAAAATGTTTCATGTTGGAAATAATCCAACTATGGACCAGGAGTAGTTTGGTGATTTTTGGAGTTGTCTAGGTATTTTATTTAATTCAACAAAGTTGCAGATATATTAAATAAAAACAGAAATAGAAAAAAAAGGGAAAACCCTACCTGGCGCCACCGCAGCCCACTAGCCAGCCCACCTGCCGGCCCAGCCCAGCACCGCTCCAGCGAGCTGCTTGCCGGCCAGGCAGGCAGGCAGGTGCCGACGGCGACCGCGGCGTGCGCCACGCACCTGCTCGCCGCCTCGCCGCTCCCCTCGCCAGGTGACGACGTGGATCGGCCTCCCTCTCTCCCCCGAACCCCCAGACACCCCCTCTCCTCTCCAGCTCCTCCCCCTCGCACGCCCCAGCCATGGCCGACGCCACCATCGCCGCACCACCGTCGTAGCCGTGCTCCCCGTCGTCTCCACGCCGTCTCACCGTGTCCATGAGCTCCGCCGCTGTCCACTTCATCGAGCAGCCGAGCCCCGAGCGCTCGCAACGCCCGAGACCACCGCACCGACCTCGCCCGAGCTCACCGTCGCCGGAGATCCCCTTCGACGCCGTCGTCGCTCCGGTCCATCTCCAGCCGCACCAAGGACTCCGTCGCACTCACTGTGAGCTTAGCCATCTTCCCCTCCCTTCCGTTCTTGCTCCCGAGCCGTGTAGCAACCTCCCGGAGCTCAACCGCACCCACCGCCGTGGACCTCGTCGCCGACGTGCTCCCGGTCATCCTCCGGCCACAAGATGGTGTCCATCTTGCTCACCGCGTTCCACAGCACCTAGCTAGCCACTCCACGAGCCTCACCGAACCCTCTAGCACCAAGTTCACCTCCGACCGAACCTCGGTGGCCGCCAAAGTCGTCGCCGGCATCGACCCCGGCCACCCCGACCCCAACGGACTCCGCCAAGAGCTGCGGATTGTCCTCAGCTCCACTCCGGTGGCCTCCGCGGTCCATTTGGTGGCCGAAACGACCAAAACCACTCCCGCCGCCGCGTCGGGATCGCCGGCGACTAAACGCCGGCAGCCGACACTGACTTTGACCACGGGTGGGCCCTGGTTGACTCCCCTGAGTCAATGACAGGTGGGGCCCAGCCCTGTTAATTAAACAGGATTAGTTTTAATTAAGTTTTAATTAAAATAATCAACCTGACATGCGGGACCCACTGTCAGGTTTGACCTGGACCAGTTCCGTTGACCTGCTGACGTCACACTGACGTCAGGCTGACGCAGTAATTGAATTTCTGGATTTAAATTAAATCAGGAAATTCCAGAATATTAATTAAACTTCAAAAATTCATAACTTTTATTCTGTAATTCCAAATTGGACAAATTATATATGAAAAATGATCAGAAAAATCCAATCTATCCATCTGTACCATTTCCATGCATGATCAAACAAGTTAAGTTGATGTTTTAATCAGAACAAGAAAAGGCACTTTAAAAGGCCATATTTGAATTTGAAATTTGAATCCTTGATTCAAATTTGTTCAAACACATCTGGTTTTAGTTGCATTAGCCCAACACACTCATATTGCCATGTTTCATGCATGCATCATATTGTTGCATATTGTTTGGTGATGTTTGTGTATCGATGTCCTTTGCGACAGGATCTGTCCCCGAGGAGTACCGTGATTACCCTAACGAAGAACCATATCAGTGCATCGAACCATCAGGCAAGCAACCAACCATTTGATCATATCGATACAATCCCATGTTCCCGCTCCTGCTCTCCTTTACTGCATTAAGACAACGCGATTCAAACTGCTGTGTGCTACGGTAGTTGAACCCATTTCCTCTGCATGACCTGTCATTGCCACAGTAACTAGATGAAACCCACTAGCATGTGTAGGAGTTGATTGAGCCATGTGTATGTGTTGTTCCTACCTTGCTATGCCTGCTATGCTTAGAGTTGTGTCAGGTCTGGTTCATCTGGGTGATGGGCTAGAGTGAAATGATTATGTCGGTATTGAGAGTGGTGTGGTGAACACGATTTGGTAAAGGTATCGATGAGAGGCCATGTAGGAGTACATGGTGGGTTGTTTCATTGAAGCCGACCTTAAGCACTGAGATCTGTATGTGTGATTTAAGAATCAGCTACTACCATGCATTGGGCCCGAAACCAATGGACCCTCTCGACTTCTTATTCACCCTAGTTCTCCGTCCAGGAGTTGCAAGTAGTTTCTGGTGTTTGTAGCCTACTGGAGGCCGTGGACAGCGCTGACCGTAGGGGTGGGCTGTGATGCGGTAGGTACGTGGCACGGTGTACCGAATACCCGTTAGGTATCTCGGGAACCCTGTTCACATCGTTCGGGGCCGTATGGGAAACCTCGGCCGGACTCCCTGCGGATGGAACCTGAATAGGCGATAAACCTGGACTAGAGGCTTAGGTGATTAGGTAGGTCGTGGCCGACACCCACGTTGGGCTTCCGCTTGAAGGTTGCCGAGTACATGTCGTGTAAACGACGATAAGTGGTGAGAGCGTGTATGAAGAAGTACACCCCTGCAGGGTTATCATGATCTATTCGAATAGCCGCGTCCGCGGTAAAGGACTACTTGGTTGCCTATACAGTTCATAGACAAGTAAATGGAAACTACTAAAAGCCTCAAGATAAGTGTGAGTGCCGAGGATGGCTCTTCCGTAGGAAGACGGAGGTGGATCCTCGGTAGTGTATTGAAGTGGTGAGTAGTGGACTCGTGTGCGCAAAACTATTTCAAGTTGGAGTATCGTAGGATAGTCTAGCCAAGAGTCAAAGCTGGCTTGCTGCAATAACTCCACCGACCCTTCTTGATACTATGCATGTATGTAGGATCTGATGTAAGTCTTGCTGAGTACCTTTGTACTCATGTTGCTATAATCTACATTTTTTACAGAAGACGCTGCAACCCCTTCTGATGGGTTCTATGTAGACGTTGACATCAACGAGTAGGCTAAAGACCCAGGTGGTGACCCTGAGCTTGTGATGGACCACATAGTATAGTTAGGCTTCCAAGCCTCTTTTATTTTACTAGTTGTCTGTACCCAGACAAAGTACTTCCGCTGTTGGCTTGTATGACTGTATGACTTGTATGTTGGGTCGTGAGACCCGTACCTGTGTGTATGATATGTATGGCTCCCTGAGCCTTAAATAAAGTACTTGTGTCATAGAGTCATGTTGTGATGCTTCGTTGTATTTGCACATATCGAGCATATTGTGTGTATGATTGAAATGCTTGGTATGTGTGGGTTCTGACTATCTAGTTGTTTATCTTTAGTAGCCTCTCTTACCGGGAAATGTCTCCTAGTGTTACCGCTGAGCCATGGTAGCTTGCTACTGCTCTGGAACACTTAGGCTGGCCGGCATGTGTCCTTCTTCGTTCCTGTGTCTGTCCCTTCGGGGAAATGTCACGCTTTGAGTACCGGAGTCCTGTTAGCCCGCTACAGCCCGGTTTACCAGAGTCCTGCTAGCCCAGTGCTACAGCCCGGACCCACTTGCTGATGACCGACACGTTCGAAGCTGGGTCATGGATGCCTGTCCCTGTAAGTCTGTGCCACTTTGGGTTTACGACTAGTCATGTCAGCCCGGGCTCTTTATCATATGGATGCTAGCGACACTATCATATACGTGAGCCAAAAGGCGCAAACGGTCCCGGGAAAAGGTAAGATGACACCCGTGGGGATACCGTGCGTGAGGCCACAAAGTGATATGAGGTGTTACCAGCTAGATCGATGTGACATCGAGTCGGGGTCCTGACAGAATATCCTTCATTGACCGTGAGAGCTTGTGATGGGCTAAGTTGGGACACCCCTGCAGGGATTTGAACTTTCGAAAGCCATGCCCGCGGTTATGGGCAGATGGGAATTTGTTAATGTCCGATTGTTGAAAACCTGAAGTTGACCTTAATTAAAATACATCAACCGCGTGTGTAGCCGTGATGGTCTCTTCTCAGCGGAGTCCGGGAAGTGAACACGACGTTGGAGTTATGTTTAACGTAGGTGGTTTTAGGATCACTTCTTGATCATAGATTCTCGAACGTGCTTTGCCTTCTCTTCTCGCTCTCATTTGCATATGTTAGCCACCATATATGCTAGTCGCTTGCCGCAGCTCCACCTCATACCTTTTACCCTTCCTTTAAGCCTAAATAGTCTTGATCGCGAGTGTGTGAGATTGCTGAGTCCTCATGACTCACAGATATTTCCAAAACCAGCTTGCAGGTGCCGTTGAACCGTGCAGATGACGCAACCAAGCTCAATGAGGAGTTCGATGAAGATCTTGTCCTTTGTGTTGTTTCGTTCTAGTTGATCAGTAGTGGAGCCCAGTTGGGGTCAATCGGGGATCTGTGTAGCATTTGGGGTAGTCTTCTTTTATTTTGGTTCCGTAGTCGGACCTTTATTGTATCTGGTTGATGTAATGCTTTATTCATGTAATTGTGTGAAGTGGCGATTGTAAGCCAACTATGTATCTCTTTCCCTTATGTATTACATGGGTTGTGTGAAGATTACCTCACTTGTGACATTGCTTTCAATGCGGTTATGCCTCTAAGTCGTGCTTCGACACGTGGGAGATATAGCCACATCGAGGGCGTTACACCCAGTGTCATGCTACAGTAACCCTTGGGGTTAAGCTAATTATTTTGCTAAACAAGTGTTTGGTCATCATTGTCTTCTATTTCTTAATTCCAGTTGAATTCAAATTCAAATTCTTGGTGAATTTCAAAATATTCTCAAACATGAAAACTAAAATGTTCATCATGTGGCAAATTTTCTTTTGACAATTTTGGTGGTGAACCAACATTTTTGTGAACTGTCTAAATGGCCTATAATAGCTAAAACAGAAAAGCTTAAAAAAAGAAGCAAAAGTAAAAAAGAAAGAGAAAGAACATAGGCCACTGTGCACTGGGCCAAGTGCACAGTGCCTGGCCGAGCCTCGGCCCACTCCAGCTAGTGCGGCCCAACCCCTCCTCGGGTCGCCATCTCCCCCTGTTCCCCCGACTGGGGTCGCAACAAGGGCGAGCCCTGCCGGACCGCCTCGCCGTCGACGACGAGGGAGGGGATAAGAGCGCCCCCTCGATGCCTCGAGTCCTCCCCCTCACCTGCTGCCACTCCCACTTCCCCTCCCCCACTCCGCCTGCTCCTCCTCTCCTCGCCCCCTTCAGATCAACCGCTTCCGAGCGCATCCTTGGCTGCGACGCCGTGCTGACCGCGGCCACCGCTATCCCCACCCCTCTCCGGTGAGTCCCCGACTGCTCCCGTGCCCAGCTACATCTTCTCCGACCACGGACTCGAGCTTGTCGCCCCTACAGCGCCCACCCCATCGTCGTCTTCTTCCTCGGCTCACCGTCGTCTTCTTCAATGGCAGTGCCCGCTGCAGCTCCTAAACCCACCGACGGGCCCTCGTGCGCCCTCTTAGTGAGTTCGCCCTCCTCTTCCCTCTTTCACGTAGGCCGCCTCCCTCTCTAGCTCGCTAACCGCAGCTGCCGAAGCTCGACCCCCGCCACTGAGCTCCCCGCCATCGCTACTGACGCCGTCGAGCTCAACCGAGCCCCGCGTCATGCTCAGGGCCTCGCGACGGAGCCGCCCGTGCCATTAACTTGTCTTGCCACACCCCGCAACACCGTCCCCGTCGAAGCCCGGTCGCCGCCGTTGCCTACCGTCGCCTACCGTCGCTGCAACGGCCGTCTCCGGCCACCTCAGTCGCTCCCACCGCCACCAAACGACGCGACATCAAACGACCTTCGGACGGATCTGGCCACGCCCCCTCCCCGTGCCCCATTATGCGATCCCGACGAGGTCCCGAACGCCACCACCGCCACCACTCGTCTCCGGCGCCATTTCCGGCAGCTCCAGCTTCGGCCGGCCTCACCATGCGAGGCGGCGGGCTCTCCCCGTTCGAACGCGCCCGCCCATGCCCGTGTTGGCCCCCTGTAGGCGAATCCCGGCCATCTCCGGTGTCGTGCCGCTGCGGGAGAGGTCGCCGGAGCCTTCTCTGGCACCCTGCCGACGTGGCCGGTCAGGGCCACCCCCCCTAGGTCACTGCCAGCGGGCCCCGTGGGCCCCTGTTGGCTAAGATGCCTCAGTCAACTTTGCTGACTGGGCATCCCTTGTCGATGACAGGCGGGCCCCACTCGCTAATTAATTTTAGTGTATTTTAAAATGGTTAATTAACCTAAGCAGCCACTAACACCCGGGGCCCACCCCCCTTAATTAGCTCTGTTTAATTGAAATGAACTCAATTAGCTCTCTGTCTATGACATGTGGGTCCCACTGGACCCACAGGTCAGTTTTGACCTGGTCAGCGTGTCTGTTGACGCTGACATCATCCTCACGCAATGCTGACGTCATTTTCCTTTTCTGTTAATTCTCTTAATTTAAATAATTTCTGGAAATGCTTTAATCTTTGAAAAATCATAGCAATTAAACCGTAGCTCGGATGAAAATGTTTTCTATATGAAAGTTGCTCAGAAAAATGCAACGAATCCGAATACGCTGCCCGTTCATCTGTCACATGCCGCTAGCATGCTGAACTTGGAACTTTCCACTCTTTTCCTTTGTCCGGAATCCGCCTAACACCGGGAATCCATCCTCAGATGTTTATCCCCTCCATCTGCAACGTGTAGTACTACGTTAGGGCAACACTAGCTCGGCCCGTCGTCATGTTATGCCTTGTGATGCATTGATTGCTCTGTATTTATTGTTTCTTCCCCCTCTGCTCTCTGGTAGACCCCGAGACTGATGATGCCGCTGTCATCGACTACATCACCGATGATCCCTCCTTCTTGTCTGAGCAACCAGGCAAGCAAACCCCCCTTGAGCATTCCGATATCGCCTATTTCTTTCCTCTCATGCTTGCATTTGAATTGCTACTGCTTTCGGTATGATCCTACTATGATGCATAGCCTGTTGTTGTTACCTGCTTTCATACCTTACCTGCTTATCCTAAACTTCTTAGTATAGGTTGGTTAGTGATCCATCAGTGACCCCCACCTTGTCCCAGTTGCCCCGCTTTATGTTCGATGACTCGATCAACGTGATCGACGTCCAGGCCCCGACACCGCACATCACCCCCCTAGTTGTACAACTATGTAGAGTTACCATTGAGTGACGAGGGTGGAACCTCTTACATCACTCCTGATGAGATCTCTGTAGTGTAGCTATACGGTCGAGGTCATCGAGGGTGATTTCCTCCTTAACCACTTCCGTTACCGCTCTGTCGTGCAACCCCTCAAGTGTAAACCTCGAGGGTGGATCCTATTATGTTCACCTTGATGATAACATCGAGTGGGATTCACCGGGGGTGATTCCTCGGGTTTTCCCCTTGGTGTTAGACACACAGTTACTATGGTTATTATGACTTTACACTGAACCATGTTACTAAAGACGGGTTGACCTGGAAGGTACCCGCGCGAGCTTAATAGCGAGTGATGTGGAGTCGCGTTGACCTGGAAGGTGCCCGCGAGATAACTACGAGGTGTGGCCGGGCATCCTTAGCCCTTGCCGCAAGTACTCGAGACGGGGCAACGGGGTCACATCTTTCGTGAGTCTCTGCTTGTTACCGCATGCTCCCAATCCACTATGATTTGGATATTTGATCCGAGGGGCCTCTGGCCTGATAACACTAACCATCACGTGGGCATAGTATGGGCGTTCTGCGTCGTATACATCAGCCGAAGTTTAATAGATGTCAGCGACTGAGCGGCGCGTGCCGGGTTGGACTGCGTAAGCACCTGCCTTGTTGAAGGAGGTAGCTAGGTCTGCTCACCGGCCGCGTACGCAACGTGCAGGAGTTCCCGGGGAGATGGCCCATGACCCCTGGGGCATATGTTTAGCCCATGACCTCTCTATTAAGTCTAGGTCGGGTTGCGGCGTATTGTTTGGCCGAGGCCGGGCATGACCCAGGAAAGTGTGTCCGGTCGGAGTTAATCGAGCGTGGTTGGTAAGTTGGTACACCCCTGCAGGGAAGAAAACATCTATTGATAGCCTTTCCTACGGTAACGGACACTTGGAGTTGTATCCCAATCGATACAACTAGAACTGGATACTTGATATGAGACCTGGAGATGAGACTTGGATATGAGATGATAATTGGATAGTATGGCTCTAGGATTGCTTTCTCGCAGGGAGTCGAGAAAGGATCTCTGGCCGAGGTTGATAACATTACTGCTACTTTACTTTATGCTACTCTACTCCCTCCCGTTGCTGCAAGATGGTGGTTTCCAGAAGATGCTAGTCTTTGATAGGCTAGGCTTTCCCCTTCCCTTCCGGCATTCTGCAGTTTAGTCCACAGATACACCCCATTTCCTTTGATACAGATGCATACTTAGTTTAGATCTGATGTAAGTCTTCGAGTACTTTGGATGAGTACTCACGGTTGCTTTGGTACTTCTGTTTCCCCCATACCCGATTGTTGCGACCAGATGACGGATCCTAGGAGCCAGACGACGCCACTGATGACTACTGCTACCCGGAGGATGCCTACTACTACGTGAAGACCGCAGACGACTAGGAGTAGTTAGGAGGCTCCCAGGCAGGAGGCCTTGCCTTTTTGATCGTTGTTGCTTTTGTGCTAGCCTTCTTAAGGCAATCTTGTTTAACTCACGTCTGTACTCAGATATTGTTGCTTCCACTGACTCTTATGTATTCGAGCTTATGTATTCGAGCCTTCAAGGCCCCTGGCTTGTAATATAAAGCTTGTATTATTTTAATTTGTGTCTATCTTCCCGTGAGTCCTTGATCTTGATCTTACACATTTGCGTGTATGATTAGTGTATGGTCAAATCGGGGGCCGCACACACAATTTGTAGAAACTGGTTTGGACATTTTTAAAGATATACAAATTATTCAAGTTTGAATTAAATTCAAACTTGAGCCATTTTTGAACCCAGCCAAAACAAGTTCAAAGGAGTTGAATTTTTTGCATAGAGGTTGAAGGCATGGCCGAGAATTTATAGGAAAAGAATGAACATTAAATTGGTGCAGGAAATACAATACCACAATTTAAGTGGATTAACGAAGAAGGAGAAGAAGATAATCAAGCAAGGTTGTGGGTGCAGAAGAAGATGAAGTTGAGAAAGAGACAAAGCAGGGATTGATCACACACTCAAGCACACAACCAAAACCACCAACAGTATGCCTATGCATTATGATCCATGGTAAGAATGGCAATGCAATAATAACAATGATGCACATGAAGCAAGAAGCAAAATATGACAATGACACTCATCATGATCATGGCAACAAACACAATAACAACTAAAATAAAGGAAGGCATCTGGAGTATCGCTCTCGGGGAGTTACAACACTCCACCACTACAAGAGGATCTCGTCCCGAGATCTAGGATGGCACCGGAGAGAAACAGAAGAGGAAGAGAAGAGGTAAAACTAAGTTCCTTCTTGGACAAATGAGTGAAACCACGAACCTTGAGAGGTTGAACAAATTGAAAGAAAGAATGCAACAAAGATGAATAATGTTGAAAACACTCCGTTAGAAAAGATGAACAAGGAACATTACGAGAACCTTGTAGGTTGAAATACATGGAAATAAGAGCTTCAAGAGCCAAAAGAATATGACCACACCGGTATAAAGAGGTAGCCAAGGAACAGGAATGCCAGAAATTGGATAGCACTCTGTAGAAAAACAAGAAAAAACTTGATAAGATGAAAAGAAATTGAAGGGATGACACAACACTCCGGTTAAATGGATAAGCAAGGAAAAGAACATGATCTTGAGAAAATGAGATGATTGGTCGAAGAGAGCAACATCACAATGCCTCCGGAACAAAAGAATAGAAGGTAGATTGTTGAAATAAGAGAACGTAGAAAGAAATGACAACTTCTCCCACAATTGAATTTGAAAAGCATCCTTGCAAAGAAGGATTGAATGGAGATGTTGAAAATTCAACAACGAAAAGAATAAGCTTGTAGTGCCCTTATGAAAAACATCTCACAATTATGAGGTGACAATCTACCACTCACGGAAAAAGAAAAAAAATGATTGAGAGAACCAAAGAGATGAACAACTTCTACCACGAAGGTGATAAAGAGATAACTTGGATAATTGTTAAGCACTCCAATAACAACATTCCTTAGGGAAGGCTGTAGGTGAAATATAACCCAAGATACTCCAACATAGAGTTTGATGGGTTGAGAAGATGTCTTGAGCGAAGAGAAAATGATGGATTTAGATATATCACCCTTGCAAACTTGTGAATCATGAAACACAAAGGGAAATTATCAACAATGACATAACACCACCTCAAAAGATAAGGTTGAATAATGGCACTTTAGAATGCAAGATGAAGAATGCTTGAACTCCTCAAAACAAAACATGTATTGAGCACCATGTTAAATTTTGAGTATGGCTTGGCGGATCATAACTTCGAAAAAAAACTTGAAGAATTAAAAGAATCCTTGACGAACCACCATGTATAGCCTCCATGAAGAACTTCGGTAATAAAAGGATGATAAAAACAAAGAGAAGTTGTGAACACAAGGTGAAGCCTTGCGATGATTTAGATGGAGCTTCGCGACGAGATAATGCGTAAAACTTGGAACTCCGGGTAAGAACAGATGAAGCACCTAGAACCGAGAAATTGATATCACGAACAAACTCCAGTAGAAAAGAATTAAACACTTGGAATAAGCAAGAATAAGAATTACATTATGCGTATCTTCACCAATTTAAATTGATGACAATCAACGGATTTGTCATACTACTTGTTCTCGTAGAAAATATTAAGAGAGATATAGCGCAAACTTGAGAAGGTCTTCAACGAATCGTCGGTAGGATTTGGAAGAACGAAAGAGTTGATACGATAACGAAGGAATGGAAATCTTGAACGAACCACCATACGAATTGAAAACGAACAAAGTAAAGGGGTGAATCACCAGTAAGAATTAGAGAACGAATGAAGATACTTGAGGGGATTTAGATACATGAGACCGAATAGATCACGAGCTGATTAGAGAATACTTGAATGATGCACCGGTAAGATTTGGAGAACGAGAGCTGAAAGATGGAATGAATAATTCTGAGATGATGAGCTCCGGAGAATCAAACTGAAAAGACTGCTGAATAGATCTCGATGGGTGAAAAGAATTCTCACAATCGAAAACAATGATGAGAGGATGGCATATAGCTAGCACCATGAATCTTCAAGAGAACAGATAAGATTTGGAGGAAAAACTCTTCTTCAGACTTCAAAATCCGAGAATGATGACAAGAAACACCACAAGAATTGTTTAGACACTCCGAGAGAATCAAAAGCGAAGAGGTTGATCCAACGATGAAAAAAATTTTGAAAGATCTTGGAGGAAGACATATGACTGATGATAAATCGTTCTTACGTCAAACTTGGAGAAGAGTTTGAGAGTAGCTCCGGAAAAATTAGAAGAGTCGGGTAAGCCCTGGAAAAAGACCTGTGGGTTAGGGCCCACTCTAAAAAAATACACCGTTGAAAAGGTTGCTTGGAAGAGAGATTGCACCGGTTGATTTAAATGGCTTGAATGAGATAACATCCTCAAAAGAACTTGAGCGAATTGAGAATGGAAACTTGAATCTTCTGAGATATCTTCGGCACTTCGGATATGAATAGAGAGAGACGAATGATTAAGACGTGCTCCGGCATGAGAAAGCATTTGAAACGAGGAAAGGATATGATCGACAAAGCTTGAATTGAATCCACCATAGAAGAAAAGAATGAAGAATGATAAACTTGTAGAGCATCTTCATGAGAATTACCGGATAAGAACATTGACGGAAAAGATGGAGAGACTTCCCATCAATAAGATGGATACGTGATTAAGAAAATCGAGTCCTTGAAGGAAAAAGTGTGGGAGGGCAGGAAAAACAAAGGCAACTTGGGATGGATGAAACAAATAACATTGAGAGGACTTTGAGTTGATCTTGCGGATGTTGAAATGATCGGATCCACTTGAAGAAAAGCACGCCGGTTGGAAAAGGATTGACATGACAGTCTCGACTATCATGAAGGATTAGTATTCACATAGGAATATGAGAACACCGCTTAGGAAAAGTATGGAATCAACACTTGACATTGAAGCAACTCGAATACCACAATTGAGAACAAAACAAAGGATTGGCTTGCAAAATAAGCCGAAAATAAAACATATGATAGATCCCATATCGTATCACGTGTCTGTTGGAAAGATATTCTAGGAGCTACTTGAATTCCCACTTATAAACTGCCGAAATTTCTAGTTATGCAATCAGGTGTTGGGGATACAGGGGAAGCATAATATCTCACCCAAACTGACAATTCATACATCCATCTGTATCCATCCTTCAACACATAACCAAGAAACCTTCGGAAATCATGTACCTCACCCTTCAAAAAGCATCCGTTATACGAGTTATAGCAATACCCCCGAACTCCCGCCCCAGTACTGGGTAGCATCGAGGTTATCTCACCAACAACTGCATAAAAGAGATTTTTGATGTAGGAGAAACTCAGGTATTGCAGAACTGCAACAATAAAATTGTGATGACAACACCTCGGAGATCAAATCCCTGGGACACAGCCACAACCCCTAAATGTCAAGAGGCACCAAGAACAATGTGCTTGTCACAAGAATATCAGAACGATTCCAAGATACCCGCGTGATCCTAAATTTTTTTTTGTGAAATTTGAGGAGAGGAGAGTCAAAACTTCAATGTCAGGAGGCCTCACCAGAGCCACGGAGGGACTGAGGAGTAAAAAGAATCCTACTCTCCGATATATATAATCCTAAGAATCAAAACATTTTGTTCTAGACTCAACAACGTCAGCGATTCAATTAAGCAGGGGGCTCCTAAGTCGGGGATGGCTCTGATTACCAACTTGTAACACCCACGATGCGACTATATCTCCCACGTGTTGGGGTACGACTTAGAGGCATAGCCGCATGGTAGGTTTGTTGCAAGAGGGGTAATCTTCACACAATCCCATGTACTGAATAAGAAAGGGATAAAGAGTTGGCTTACAATCGCCACTTCACACAAATAACAAGTTAAACATACATCATCCAAAATACAATCAAGGTCCAACTACGGAAACAAATTAAAAGAAGACAACCCCAAATGCTAGATCCCGATCGTCCCAACTGGGCTCCACTACTGATCAACCGGAAATGACACAAAACAACGACCGAGATCTTCATCGAGCTCCCACCTGAGCTCGCTTGCGTCACCTGCACTGGTATCAATGGCACCTGCAACTGTTTGGAAGTATCTATGAGCCACGAGGACTCAGCAATCTCACACCCGCGAGATCAAGACTATCTAAGCTAATGGGTAGGAAAGGGTTAATGAGGTGGAGCTGCAGCAAGCCCTAAGCAAATATGGTGGCTAACATATGTAAATAGGAGCGAGAAGAGAAGCAACGCAATGGTCGAGAAGCTAGAAATGATCAAGAAGTGATCCTGAAACTACTTATGTTCAAACATAACACAAGAACCGTGTTCACTTCTCGGACTACGCCGAAAAGAGACCATCACGGCTACACACGCGGTTGATGCATTTTAATTAAGTCAAGTGTCAAGTTCTCTACAACCGGACATTAACAAATTCCCATCTGCCACATAACCGCGAGCACGGCTCTCGAAAGTTTATACCTTGCAGGGGTGTCCCAACTTAGCTCATCACAAGCTCTCACGGTCATCGAAGGATATTCCTTCCCCCGAGAAGACCTGATTAGTCTCAGAATCCCGGTTACAAGACATACGACAGTAAAACAAGACCAGCAAAGCCACCCGAATGTGTTGGCAAATCTCGATAGGAGCTGCACATATCTCGTTCCCAGGGCACGCCGGATGGGCAAAACATCGGGTTGGCATAGACCCTGGTTGCCCAGGGGGCGCCGGACTGTTGGGGAACGTTGCAGAAAATTAAAATTTTTCCTACGATTTCACCAAGATCCATCTATGAGTTCATCTAAGCAACGAGTCAAGGGAGAGAGTTAGCATCTACATACCACTTGTAGATCGCGTGCGGAAGCTTGCAAGGTGATGACGTAGTCGTACTCGACGTGATTCGAATCACCGATGACCAAGTGCTGAACGGACATCACCTCCGCGTTCAACACACGTACGGGACGGGAGACGTCTCCTCCTTCTTGATCCAGCAAGGGGGAAGGAGAGGTTGAGGAAGACAACTCCACCGGCAGCACGACGGCGTGGTGATGGTGGAGAGGCAGTACTCCGACAGGGCTTCGCCAAGCACACAATGGAGGAGGAGAGGTGTTGGGGAGGGGAGGGCTGCGCCTTGGAGGGTGGTTCGGCTGCCCTCCCCTCACCCCTCTATTTATAGGGGGAAGGGAGAAGGGGGCTGGCCCCCTAGAACCCATCTAGGGGGGGTGCGGCGGCCTAGGGGAGAGGGGAGAGGGTGGCTTGCCCCCCAAGTCAAGGGGGGCGCCCCCTCTAGGGTTCCCCCTTCAACCCTAGGCGCATGGGCCCAAGAGAGGGGGTGCGGCCAGCCCACCAGGGGCTGGCTCCCTGCCCCACGCAGCCCATGTGGCCCCCCGGGAGGGGTGGCCCCTCCCGGTGGACCCCCGGAACCCTTCCGGTGGCCCCGGTACACTATCGGTATGACCCCGAAACTTCCCGGTGTCCGTTTGACAACTTCCCATATATAAATCTTTACCTCCGGACCCTTCCGGAGCTCCTCGTGACGTCCGGGATCCCATCCGGGACTCCGAACAACATTCGGTAGTCACATACTAGTCTTCCTAATAACCCTAGCGTCACCGAACCTTAAGTGTGTAGACCCTACGGGTTCGAGAGACATGCAGACATGACCGAGACGCTCTCAGTCAATAACCAACAGCGGGATCTGGATACCCATGATGGCTCCCACATGCTCCTCGATGTTGTCATCGGATGAACCACGATGTCGAGGATTCGATCAAACCCTGTATGCAATTCCCTTTGTCAATCGGTACGTTACTTGCCCGAGACTCGATCGTCGGTATCCCAATACCTTGTTCAGTCTCGTTACCGGCAAGTCACTTTACTCGTACCGTAATGCATGATCCCGTGTCCAACAACTTGGTCACATTGAGCTCATTATGATGATGCATTACCGAGTGGGCCCAGAGATACCTCTCCGTCATACGGAGTGACAAATCCCAGTCTCGATCCGTGTCAACCCAACAGATACATTCGGAGATACCTGTAATGCACCTTTATAGTCACCCAGTTACGTTGTGACGTTTGATACACCCAAGGCACTCCTACGGTATCCGGGAGTTACACAATCTCATGGTCGAAGGAAGAGATACTTGACACTTGCAAAGCTCTAGCAAAACGAACTACACGATCTTTTATGCTATGCTTAGGATTGGGTCTTGTCCATCACATCATTCTCCTAATGATGTGATCCCGTTATCAACGACATCCAATGTCCATAGTCAGGAAACCATGACTATCTGTTGATCACAACGAGCTAGTCAACTAGAGGCTCACCAGGGACATATTGTGGTCTAAGTATTCACACGTGTATTACGATTTCCGGATAATACAGTTATAGCATGAATAAAAGACATTTATCATGAACATTGAAATATAATAATACTTTTATTATTGCCTCTAGGGCATATTTCCAACAGTCTCCCACTTGCACTAGAGTCACCAATCTAGTTACATTGTGATGAATCGAACACCCATAGAGTTCTGGTGTTGATCATGTTTTGCACGCGAGAGAGGTTTAGTCAGCGGATCTGCGACATTCAGATCCGTGTGCACTTTGCAAATCTCTATGTCTCCATCTTGAACATTTTCACGGATGGAGTTGAAACGACGCTTGATGTGCCTGGTCTTCTTGTGAAACCTGGGCTCCTTGGCGAGGGCAATAGCTCCAGTGTTGTCATAGAAGAGTTTGATCGGCCCCGACGCATTGGGTATGACTCCTAGGTCGGTGATGAACTCCTTCACCCAAATCGCTTCATGTGCTTCCTCCGAGGCTGCCATGTACTCCGCTTCACACGTAGATCCCGCCACGACGCTCTGCTTGCAGCTGCACCAGCTTACTGCTCCACCATTCAACATATACACGTATCCGGTTTTTGACTTAGAGTCATCCAGATCTGAGTCGAAGCTAGCGTCGACGTAACCCTTTACGACGAGCTCTTCGTCTCCTCCATAAATGAGAAACATGTCCTTCGTCCTTTTCAGGTACTTCAGGATATTCTTGACCGCTATCCAGTGTTCCTTGCCGGGATTACTTTGGTATCTTGCTACCAAACTCACGGCAAGGTTTACATCGGGTCTGGTACACAACATGGCATACATAATAGATCCTATGGCTGAAGCATAGGGGATGACACTCATCTCTTCTTTATCTCTTGCCGTGGTCGGTGACTGAGCCGAGCTCAGTCTCACACCTTGTAACATAGGCAAGAACCCCTTCTTGGACTGATCCATTTTGAACCTCTTCAAAATCTTATCAAGGTATGTGCTTTGTGAAAGACCTATGAGGCGTCTCGATCTATCTCTATAGATCTTGATGCCTAATATATAAGCAGCTTCTCCAAGGTCCTTCATTGAAAAACACTTATTCAAGTAGGCCTTAATGCTGTCCAGAAATTCTATATTATTTCCCATCAAGAGTATGTCATCTACATATAATATGAGAAATGCTACAGAGCTCCCACTCACTTTCTTGTAAACGCAGGCTTCTCCATAAGTCTGCATAAACCCAAACGCTTTGATCATCTCATCAAAGCAAATGTTCCAACTCCGAGATGCTTGCACCAGTCCATAAATGGATCGTTGGAGCTTGCATACTTTGTTAGCGTTCCGAGGATCGACAAAACCTTCCGGCTGCATCATATACAGCTCTTCCTTAAGATGTCCGTTAAGGAATGCCGTTTTGACGTCCATCTGCCATATCTCATAATCATAGTATGCGGCAATTGCTAACATGATTCGGACGGACTTCAGCTTCGCTACGGGAGAGAAAGTCTCGTCGTAGTCAATCCCTTGAACTTGTCGATAACCCTTAGCAACAAGTCGAGCCTTATAGATGGTAACATTACCATCCGCGTCCGTCTTCTTCTTAAAAATCCATTTGTTTTCTATCGCTCGCCGATCATCGGGCAAGTGTGTCAAAGTCCATACTTTGTTTTCATACATGGATTCTATCTCGGATTTCATGGCTTCAAGCCATTTGTTGGAATCCGGGCCCGCCATCGCTTCTTCATAGTTCGAAGGTTCATTGTTGTCTAACAACATGATTTCCAGGACAGGGTTGCCGTACCACTCTGGTGCGGAACGTGTCCTTGTGGACCTACGAAGTTCAGTAGTAACTTGATCCGAAGTACCTTGATCATCATCATTGTTTTCCTCTTCAGTTGGTGTGGGCATCACAGGAACGGTTTCCTGCGTTGCGCCACTTTCCCGCTCAAGAGGTAGTACTTCATCGAGTTCTACTTTCCTCCCACTTACTTCTTTCGAGAGAAACTCTTTTTCCAGAAAGCATCCGTTCTTGGCAACAAAGATCTTGCCTTCGGATCTTAAGTAGAAGGTATACCCGACAGTTTCCTTAGGGTACCCTATGAATACGCATTTTTCCGACTTGGGTTCGAGCTTTTCAGGTTGAAGTTTCTTGACATAAGCATCGCATCCCCAAACTTTTAGAAACGACAGCTTAGGTTTCTTTCCAAACCATAATTCATACGGTGTCGTCTCAACGGATTTAGACGGTGCCCTATTTAAAGTGAATGTAGCTGTCTCTAGAGCGTATCCCCAGAATGATAGCGGTAAATCGGTAAGAGACATCATAGGCCGCACCATATCTAATAGAGTGCGATTACGACGTTCGGACACACCGTTTCGCTGAGGTGTTCCAGGCGGCGTGAGTTGTGAAACGATTCCACATTTCCTTAAGTGTGTACCAAATTCGTGACTTAAGTATTCTCCTCCATGATCTGATCGTAAGAATTTTATCTTTCGGTCACGTTGATTCTCTACCTCATTCTGAAATTCTTTGAACTTTTCAAAGGTCTCAGACTTGTGTTTCATTAAGTAGACATACCCATATCTACTCAAGTCATCAGTGAGAGTGAGAACATAACAATATCCTCCGCGAGCCTCAACGCTCATTGGACCGCACACATCGGTATGTATGATTTCCAACAAGTTGGTTGCTCGCTCCATTGTTCCGGAGAACGGAGTCTTGGTCATTTTGCCCAAGAGGCATGGTTCGCACGTGTCAAACGATTCATAATCAAGAGACTCTAAAAGTCCATCGGCATGGAGCTTCTTCATGCGCTTGATACCAATGTGACCAAGGCGGCAGTGCCACAAGTATGTGGGACTATCGTTATCAACTTTAAATCTTTTGGCATCTACACTATGAACATGTGTAATATTACGCTCGAGATTCATTAAGAATAAACCATTGACCATCGGAGCATGACCATAAAACATATCTCTCATATAAATCGAACAACCATTATTCTCAGACTTAAATGAGTATCCATCTCGTATTAAACGAGATCCAGATACAATGTTCATGCTCAAACTTGGCACTAAATAACAATTATTAAGGTTCAAAACTAATCCCGTAGGTAA
Organism: Triticum aestivum; assembly: GCF_018294505.1. NCBI lineage: Eukaryota > Viridiplantae > Streptophyta > Magnoliopsida > Poales > Poaceae > Triticum > Triticum aestivum. Next base: position 343,103,356 of record NC_057809.1, on the reverse strand, counting down.
ATGTAGAGGCAGCGTGCCGACGGCGATCACATCGACTCTGGAACCATTCCCGACGCGCATCGTCACCTCGTCCTTCGCCAGTCTCCGTTTATTCCGCAGCTCCTGCTGTGAGTTACAAATATGAGCAACAGCACCGGTATCAAATACCCAGGAGTTACTATGAGTACTGGTAAGGTACACATCAATCACATGTATATCAAATATACCTTTGGTGTTGCCGGCCTTCTTATCCGCTAAGTATTTGGGGCAGTTCCGCTTCCAGTGACCCTTCCCCTTGCAATAAAAGCACTCAGTCTCAGGCTTAGGTCCATTCTTTGACTTCTTCCCGGTAACTGGCTTACTAGGTGCAGCAACCTCCTTGCCGTCCTTCTTGAAGTTCTTCTTACCCTTGCCCTTCTTGAACTTAGTGGTCTTATTGACCATCAACACTTGATGTTCTTTCTTGATTTCAGCCTCTGCTGACTTCAGCATTGAGAACACTTCAGGAATGGTCTTTTCCATCCCCTTCATGTTGTAGTTCATCACAAAGCTCTTGTAGCTTGGTGGGAGCGACTGGAGGATTCTGTCAATGACCGCCTCATCTGGGAGGTTAATGTTCAGCTGGGTCATAAGGTTGTGCAACCCAGACATCTTCAGGATGTGCTCACTGACAGAACTGTTTTCCTCCATCTTACAACTGTAGAACTTGTCGGAGACATCATATCTCTCGACCCGGGCATGAGCTTGAAAAACTAGTTTCAGCTCTTCGAACATCTCATATGCTCCGTGGTGCTCAAAACGCTTTTGGAGCCCCGGTTCTAAGCTGTAAAGCATGCCGCACTGAACGAGGGAGTAATCATCAGCGCGAGTTTGCCAAGCATTCATAATGTCTTGGTTCTCTGGGACGGGAGCGTCACCTAGCGGTCCTTCTAGGACATATTGTTTCCTGGCAGCTATGAGGATGATCCTCAGGTTCCGGACCCAGTCCGTATAGTTGCTGCCATCATCTTTCAGCTTGGTTTTCTCTAGGAACGCGTTGAAGTTCATGTTGACATTAGCGTTGGCCATTGATCTACAAGACATATTTGCAAAGGTTTTTAGACTAAGTTCATGATAATAAAGTTCTAATCAAATTATGAACTCCCACTTAGATTAGACATCCCTCTAGTCATCTAAGTGTTACACGATCCGAGTCGACTAGCCCGTGTCCGATCATCACGTGAGACGGACTAGTCATCGTCGGTGAACATTCTCATGTTGATCGTATCTTCCATATGATTCGTGTTCGACCTTTCGGTCTCCGTGTTCCGAGGCCATGTCTGCACATGCTAGGCTCGTCAAGTTAACCCTAAGTGTTTTCGCTGTGTAAAACTGTCTTACACCCGTTGTATGTGAACGTAAGAATCCATCACACCCGATCATCACGTGGTGCTTAGAAGCGACGAACTGTAGCAACGGTGCACAGTTAGGGGAGAACACTTCTTGAAATTTTTGTAAGGGATCATCTTATTTACTACCGTCGTCCTAACTAAACAAGATGCATAAACATAATAAACATCACATGCAATTATATAGTTGTGACATGATATGGCCAATATCATATAGCTCCATTGATCTTCATCTTCGGGGCTCCATGATCATCTTGTCACCGGCTTGACACCATGATCTCCATCATCATGATCTCCATCATCGTGTCTTCATGAAGTTGTCACGCCAACGACTACTTCTACTTCTATGACTAACGTTTAGCAATAAAGTAAAGTAGTTTACATGGCGTTATTCAATGACACGCAGGTCATACAAAAAATAAAGACAACTCCTATGGCTCCTGCCAGTTGTCATACTCATCGACATGCAAGTCGTGAATCCTATTACAAAGAACATGATCTCATACATCACAATTCATCATTCATCACAACTTCTGGCCATATCACATCACATGATCAATCGCTGCAAAAACAAGTTAGACGTCCTCTAATTGTTGTTGCATCTTTTACGTGGCTGCAATTGGGTTCTAGCAAGAACGTTTTCTTACCTACGAATCACCACAACGTGATTTTGTCAACTTCTATTTACCCTTCATAAGGGCCCTGTTCATCGATTCCGCTCCAACTAAAGTGGGAGAGACAGACACCCGCCAGCCACCTTATGCAACTAGTGCATGTCAGTCGGTGGAACCGGTCTCACATAAGCGTACGTGTAAGGTTGGTCCGGGCTGCTTCATCCCACAATACCGTTGAGCAAGAAAAGACTAGTAGAGGCAAGTAAGATGACAAAATCCATGCCCACAACAAAATTGTGTTCTACTCGTGCAAAGAGAACTACGCATAGACCTGGCTCATGATGCCACTGTTGGTGAACGTAGCAGAAAATTAAAATTTTTCCTACGGTTTCACCAAGATCCATCTATGAGTTCATCTAAGCAACGAGTCAAGGGAGAGAGTTAGCATCCACATACCACTTGTAGATCGCGTGCGGAAGCTTGCAAGGTGATGACGTAGTCGTACTCGACGTGATTCGAATCACCGATGACCAAGTGCTGAACGGACAGCACCTCCGCGTTCAACACACGTACGGGACGGGAGACGTCTCCTCCTTCTTGATCCAGCAAGGGGGGAGGAGAGGTTGAGGAAGACAACTCCACCGGCAGCACGACGGCGTGGTGATGGTGGAGAGGCAGTACTCCGACAGGGCTTCGCCAAGCACACAATGGAGGAGGAGAGGTGCTGGGGAGGGGAGGGCTGCGCCTTGGAGGGTGGTTCGGCTGCCCTCCCCTCACCCCTCTATTTATAGGGGGAAGGGAGAAGGGGGCTGGCCCCCTAGAACCCATCTAGGGGGGGGTGCGGCGGCCTAGGGGAGAGGGGAGAGGGTGGCTTGCCCCCCAAGTCAAGGGGGGCGCCCCCTCTAGGGTTCCCCCTTCAACCCTAGGCGCATGGGCCCAAGAGAGGGGGTGCGGCCAGCCCACCAGGGGCTGGCTCCCTGCCCCACGCAGCCCATGTGCCCCCCCGGGAGGGGTGGCCCCTCCCGGTGGACCCCCGGAACCCTTCCGGTGGCCCCGGTACACTACCGGTATGACCCCGAAACTTCCCGGTGTCCGTTTGACAACTTCCCATATATAAATCTTTACCTCCGGACCCTTCCGGAGCTCCTCGTGACGTCCGGGATCCCATCCGGGACTCCGAACAACATTCGGTAGTCACATACTAGTCTTCCTAATAACCCTAGCGTCACCGAACCTTAAGTGTGTAGACCCTACGGGTTCGGGAGACATGCAGACATGACCGAGACGCTCTCAGTCAATAACCAACAGCGGGATCTGGATACCCATGATGGCTCCCACATGCTCCTCGATGTTGTCATCGGATGAACCACGATGTCGAGGATTCGATCAAACCCTGTACGCAATTCCCTTTGTCAATCGGTACGTTACTTGCCCGAGACTCGATCGTCGGTATCCCAATACCTTGTTCAGTCTCGTTACCGGCAAGTCACTTTACTCGTACCGTAATGCATGATCCCGTGTCCAACAACTTGGTCACATTGAGCTCATTATGATGATGCATTACCGAGTGGGCCCAGAGATACCTCTCCGTCATACGGAGTGACAAATCCCAGTCTTGATCCGTGTCAACCCAACAGATACTTTCGGAGATACCTGTAATGCACCTTTATAGTCACCCAGTTACGCTGTGACGTTTGATACACCCAAGGCACTCCTACGGTATCCGGGAGTTACACGATCTCATGGTCGAAGGAAGAGATACTTGACACTTGCAAAGCTCTAGCAAAACGAACTACACGATCTTTTATGCTATGCTTAGGATTGGGTCTTGTCCATCACATCATTCTCCTAATGATGTGATCCCGTTATCAACGACATCCAATGTCCATAGTCAGGAAACCATGACTATCTGTTGATCACAACGAGCTAGTCAACTAGAGGCTCACCAGGGACATATTGTGGTCTAAGTATTCACACGTGTATTACGATTTCCGGATAATACAGTTATAACATGAATAAAAGACATTTATCATGAACATTGAAATATAATAATACTTTTATTATTGCCTCTAGGGCATATTTCCAACACGGACATCGCCCAGTTTGGACCAACACTCAGAGGAGCACTGGCCCCGGGGGGGTTAAAATAAAGATGACCCTCGGGCTCCTGAAACCCAAGGGAAAAAGGCTTAGGTTGTTAGGCAAATTTAAAACCAAGGTTGGGCCTTGCTAGAGGAGTTTTATTCAAAGCGAACTGTCAAGGTGTTCCCATAACACACAACCGCGTTAGGAACGCAAAATCAAGGAACATAACACCAGTATGATGGAAACTAGGGCGGCAAGAGTGGAACAAAACACCAGGCATAAGGCCGAGCCTTCCACCCTTTGCCAAGTATATAGATGCATTAATGTAAATAAGATATAATAATGATATCCCAACAATATCCATTTTCCAACATGGGACAAACTTCATCTTCAACTGCAACTAACAACGCTATAAGAGGGGCTGAGCAAAAGCGGTAACATAGCCAAACAACGGTTTGCTAGGAAGGTGGGTTAGAGGCTTGACATGAAAATATGGAAGGCATGATATAACAAGTGGTAGGTAGCGCGACATAGCGATAGAGCGAACAACTAGCAAGCAAAGATAGAAGTGATTTCAAGAGTATGGTCATCTTGCCTAAGATCCCACAAGGAAGAACAATGAGTCCATGAAGAAGAAAAAAGGACGTAGTCAACCGGATCCTCACAAACACGACGTTACCGGAACTAACAAGAAGAAGCAACACCGGAAAGGAGTAAACAACATGGTAAACACACAAGCATAAACATGGCATGATGCACAATCAAGTATGAAGCATGTCCGGTTTAAAGAGGCATGGCAATATGGCAAAGTGCAACAAACAATACTACAAGTTAAGTGGAGCTCAATATGCAATGAGTTGCATATTGACAAAACACCACATGACTTATTTAGTTCTCTCTCGGTTATGTACCCAACAATATTAAATTTCATTAAACATGGAAAGAGGTGAAGCATATGAAAACTATACTATCTAAGCAATTTAAATGCGGCCGGAACAACAAACAACAATTCCAAAAAATCCCCATGTGCTTATTTAAAGGTTGGTACAGTTCTGCCCTATACACAATTTTAGGGTTATTACACATGCAATGTAATGCTACCATGTTAATCTATGCATTTTTCTACCCCATTTACATATAAAGATTATTTAAAATGGAGCTATGGTTATTTAGTTATGAAATAAAACATTTTAGCATGCCATTTAAGCGAATTTAAACAAACAACATTTTAAACATTTCAGACATGGATAAAAGTTGGATATTGTGAAACTACACAAAATTCTAAGCATTTTACATATAAAGTTTAATTAATTCCGATGCATGGTTATTTAATTGTTCACAATTCAAAATGATGGTATTTCTGTAAATAAGAAGGCACTGGAAAATGCTAAAATACACAGACTGGAAAAAAAATGCACGGGCCGGATTGCAGCAACCTACAGCGGCCCAGGAGGACTTGGCCCGAGTGTGCGCTGAGTGTGCAAAATAACAGGAAAACGGTGCAAAATAATGGGGGCGACTGGGACTCGAACCCAGGATCTCCTAGTAGTGTGCCTGCGTGACTGACTACTAGGGTGCTTCTGTAATTGTGTTCAGAAAGGAGTACAACTACTTAAAGAGAAAAGCAAAGGCGTAGCCTTGCTCTGCCATGAAGGCATGGTGACAGCAGGTCTCCGGCAAGCCTTAACTGCCGGATGCAGCGGCGGCTTAGGCTGGAGTTCGGCGGCAGGGGTGCGGAAAAAGGAGGGGAGTGTAGCTACAGGATGTGCGCATGCATGTGGGGTGCATAAGAAAGAGGCCGGAGCTCGAGCGTCGAGCTGGAGCTCGTCTCGGCTGCGGCGCACAACGATGCATGGACGAGAATGGCACAGCAAGCGATCAGCAAGCAGGCAGGGTGTGCGTGCGGGTGCAAATGCATGTAGGGGCTACGGGCACGTGTGGTGGAGCAACGATGCGAGGATTTGTGCTTGTGCAAGGGGCCGAGCAGAGGAACTAACGAAACTGCTACCATGGCGCTCACGGAGATCGAACTCCTGCTCGCGTGGATTAGGACCAAGAGGACGAAAACGAGCGCTAGGTAAGGCCAGGAGGGTGAAGAGCTGACGGTAGGTAGGATGGTGTAGTCGATCGTGCTCGGGGACGAACGGAGGTGACGACGGAAGGCGATGAATGAGCTCACTGAACTTGGCGTTCCTCTGATACGTGAAGAAGACGAAGCAGAGGAAGAAGGGGACGTCGTGGAAGAAGATGATCGGGTCTCGGGGAGCCGCTTGGAGATGTTTCGGGAGTCACGATACTTGCCACGGGGGAAGACGATGACCGGGCAATGCTGGCTATGCCGGACTCGAGCTTAGCTCAGCTGGACATGGCGATGGCGACGGCAGGGATGTGGGGAGCTTACCTCGGCGGTGGGTGGAGGCAAAAGATGGGAAAACAGAGCGAGGAGGAAACCCTAGGGTTGGGGCAGGATTATATAGGAGGAAGGGAGCAGCTGTGGCCGTCAAATCGACCGGACTAGAGATGTAGAGGCTCTGTATGTCCTGCCGTACAGGGAGAAGATGTTGAACATAGGAGCGGTGCTGGTGGGCTGGATTCTAAGGGGTAAGTGAGGTGGCTTGTTGTAGGTGCGCTGGGGAGATGGGCTACTGCTGCTGGAGCTGGGCTCTCTCTCTTGCTACATTTCTTTTCCTTCCTTTTTCTTCAGACAGAAATCTTAGAAGAAAAAAGGCAAGCGAAGATACATAATTTGGCAGGGATGAAGATATTAATGGAGTCCTGAAAAATATGCACAATTTGAATAAACTGGTTTGGACATTTTTAAGGATATAAAAATAATTCAAGTTTGAATTAAATTCAAACTTGAGCCATTTTTGAACCCTACCAAAACAAGTTCAATGGAGCTGAATTTTTGGCAAAGAGGTTGAAGGCATGGTTGAGAATTTATAGGAAAAGAATGAACATTAAATTGGTGTAGGAAATAGAATACCACAATTAAAATGGATTAACAAAGGAGGAGAAGATGATCAAGCAAGGTTGTGGGTGTAGAAGAAGATGAAGTTGAGAAAGAGACAAAGCAGGGGTTGATCACACACTCAAGCACACAACCAAAACCGCCAACAGTATGCCTGTGCATTATGATCCACGATAAGAACGACAATGCAATAATAACAATGATGCACATGAAGCAAGAAGCAAAATATGACAATGACACTCATCATGATCATGGCAACAAACACAATAACAACTAAAATAAAGGAAGGCATCTGGAGCATCGGTCTCGGGGCGTTACAGCCGTGGGGCCCCAATAGCCTGCGGCCTTGGTCAACGCGTGGCGGTTGATTGGATGTGGGCGTCCCCGCTTCCCCATGGTGCCTCAGCAACTGCCCGACTTGTCAAGTCCCTACTGCATGCAAGGAAAATCCATCATTATTACCATAGATTGTGGAGGCCGACAGTTAGCCTCCCTTTGGCTATAAATGGGAGGTGGGGGTTGGAGCCCAATCACCAGTCTCTCATCTGCCTCTCCCGCTTCTTTTCCTTCCTCGCTCCACTCCTTGCTGGTGAAGTAATGGCCCCCATTCGGAGGTTCTTGGCCACAGAGAAGAGCAAGGCTCCTCTCAACGAGCCCGAGTTGCTCCCGCCGAAGAAGAGGAGGTCTCATCGCCGCGTGGTGGTAGTGAGGCCGGTGGCGTCGCGGCCTTGGTACGAAAGGCCGCCTCCTGGGTACCCGCTGCCCTTGTATGCATGCGACGATGGTTCCAGAGAGAGGAGCAACGAGCGTCACCGCCCGCACCAGGGCTGGCCGCCGTGCTGTGGAGGCGCACGCCGTCGCCCAGGGGTCCACGCCGCGGACTCCTCACGCGAGTTCGTGCTGTGGGCAGCGATGCCCCCGAGCACTTGGATCCGCTTCCCTTCCTTCTTCTCCGCAGAGATGTCTCCAAGGGGATCTCTCGAGCTCTGGCTGCAGCATGCCGAATGGGACGCCCCGGCGACTGGAGTGGAGATTGAAGTTATTGCCTCCGGGAGGATTTTCATGACCCGAGGCTGGGGCGAGGTTGCCCGAGTCTGCCGCGCGGAGGGCGCCCTCACGATCCACTTCGAGTACGACCACGCCTCCATGCTGTTCTTCAAGGTTTTCGATGAGGAAGGACACCGCCTGAAGAGCTGCCCTGAAGGAGGTCACCCGGATGGCACAGTGGCGGGTGCTGGGCCTGCCGCAAGCATCGCCTGCAGCTCCTCCAGCGACAGCAGCGACTCCTGGTGGTCCAGCGACTCTCCCGATCTCGTGGAATCTCTGGAGACAAGCGACGATAGCTATGTGCCCCCGAGCTCCCGCCGAGCCCGGAGCAGAGCTGCAGCGTCAAGCCGCCGCTGATCTGGATGAGGTTGGCGCCGATGTATGGTGGCCCACAATTGATGATGGTGTCATCCACAGGGTCACGCGTAGTTAGGGCTCCCTAAGTTCTTGTCTTTTGTTCCCTGCGAGGAATAAAGAAATGGACCCCGCTGGGGCGTGTAAGGCGTATGTAGTTTCCTTTGTTGACATTATCCTTATTAGGAAATTGTGCATGTGCGTGCTCCATTCCGGCTTGGTTTCCCCTTTCAAACCTCGCGATGGCATGGTGCTCTACGCTGACAGGTCCCGGTCCCCAGGCAGGCTTCAACTGTCGCTGGTATGCCAGGTCGCGTGCCGTGGTCAAAGCCAGGAGGTGAGCGGCCCGAGGTCCAGTAAGAGCCCCTGAGACGCGATGCTCAGGAGGTCCCCTTTGGCGCGCAAGCGACCGCCGAGAGGTAGGAGACAGAGACTACGTCGCCGCAGCGGGGCTACACAAATGAGAACTCTACACTGTAGCGGTTGATTGAGCATGAAACTTATCTTGGCAATCTGGGGTTGATCCCTCGCGAGACGCCAGGCTTGGGTGTCGGCTGCTACTAGGTAGCTAGGTTAGGCATGTGCGGGCCTCCCACTCCTTTCCATGTTCTTCTTGGTGCTCTACGTCCTCAGGTCCCGGCCCTCGAGCGAGCTCAGCTGCCGCTGGTATGCCAGGTCGCGTGCCATGGTCAGGGCCAGGGGGTGAGGGCTGCAGAGCCAGTAAGAGCTCCTGAGTCGCGATGCTCAAGATCCCCCCTTTTAACGCGCAAGTAAATCACATGAGAGAAGAGGGAGAGTCTGCGGTACAGCCTGCTGTAGCCTTCAGGGAGTTCCTGTAAGTTAGCGCGAGGAAGGGCACTGATCGCCGTGGTCATTCCCGATTCGCCTCCAGTACGTGGGAGGGGGCTCCCTGCTGCGGAGAGCCCTCGGGGCGTGTATAGCCCCGCCTTGACACGTGTCTTGCACGGTCGGGCTAGACGAGGTGTGTCTAGGCACTTGTGAGCCAGCGCGGGACTCACGAGGCCCTACCTCAAGGCGGGTTACGCTTGGTCTTGATTCTTGTTCGTTGTCTTGGTCCTGCGAGGTGGTCAGAGACACCCTGCACTGAACGAATCTCCTGAGGTTATCACGTGAGAAAGCCAAGCACCAACGGCCACAGGAGGTGACGTAAATGGGGCAGTCCTACCAGATAGAGCTCGGTCGTTGGATTTATCGACGCTGCAGGGACGGGCCCGAGCACAGACTCCGTGCCTAACCGTCTCATGCGATGGGTCCTAAAGAAAGACGACTGGCGCGTAGCTCCTGCGATGGGAGACAATCAACGAGGTGATAGTTATAGATAGATTAAGCATCAAAGGCAAACTAGCTCAAGTAAATGCATAAATGATACGGACCACTGGGTCTGGCCCGAGCGGCTTGGGGATAGTGTAGCCCGAGGGGCGCCCCCAGCGAGGTAAGATAAAGACATGAAAAGGAAGGGATACATGCTACAAGTACGGACCCACGCGGCTTTGGAATGATGCAGCCCTGGGGGCGCTCCCAGCTAAACGAACTTGGAAAATGTCACCTGGTTCTATTGTCGAAGGGGTGTCGAGGCAGCTAAAGGTACGCGGCGAAGGGGTTGCTCCTCAGAAGCCACCGGGGCCCTGAGCCTCAGGAGGCTCTGGGGGTCCAGGCGGTTCCTTGAGGGTCGTCTCCATCTCCACCAGGACTGCGTGGTGCCTGGCATCCTGACCCGCCATGATGCTCCGCGGGTTGCGCTGGAAGGCAGTAGCCACGCTCGGCAGGCCAAACGGAATGCGAACGTAGCTATGAGGTGGACCTTCGCATCGCCCAACATGCGAAGGCCAAAAGTGCTTCTGAGATGCGGCTCGGTTGAGCCCTGGTATATCGATGCAGACACGCAGCTCACCACCCTCGCCTGGGTGGGGAGCAGCGCCAGGTGGGTGGCGGGCGCCGCGTATTGCTCTTGCTTCCTGAAGCTCCTGAGATACCTTGGTGATGAACTCCTGAGCGCCAGGCGCTCCTTGCGCAGTGTCCTCCTAAGGGAGACGTGCCACGAAACATGCCTCCAAGTGGTGCCCGGGGCCTCCCTCTTGATGTTGACGAGGTCTGAGGCCCTCCAGAAGAGAGCCCCCGAGCCCTGCCCGAGGAGGGCACTGGGCACGCCTTCCTATGCGATAGAGGGAGACGCCCCAGGTGCGGGAGCTGATCCTGATGAGGTGTCACTTGCGGTGCCGCCCTCCTGAGGTCCGGCATGGAGTTGCTGCTTCTTCTTCTTGGGGATGACCCCCGGAGGGTATCGAGATGCATTGTGGCCGGGGTCTTCGATTGACGCTGCTTGGAAGGCGCGCTCGAGGGAGCACACCGCATCTCTTTCTTCGAAGGGGACTGTGATGATCCCGTCGCTTCCTGGCATCTTGAGGACGTTGTAGCCATGGTGCGTCACAGCCATGAACTTGGCCAGGGCCGGATACCCGAGGATGGCATTGTACGGTAGATGAATGTGGGCGATGTCAAAGTCGATGAGCTCAGTACTCTAGTTGTTGCGTTGTCTGAAGGTGACCAGGAGGCGGACCTGACCGATCGGTGTCGTGGAGCCGTCGGTCACTCCTGAGAAAGGCTTGGTGGGCTGAAGCTGATCATATGGCACTTGAATGTTGTCGAACGTCTCGACGGATAGGATGTTGAGCCCTGCGCCACCGTCGATGAGGGTCTTGGTGACTTGCATGTTACTGATGATGGGTGAACAGAGCAACGGGAGGAAGCCGGCGGTAGTCGCGCACTTGAGATGATCCGCCAAGCTGAATGTGATGGCTCACTAGGACCACCTGAGCGGGTGTGTGGCCTCGAGCTTGGGGAGGACTGCGTTCACCTCGCGAGCAAACTACTTGAAGATACGCTGTGATGCTGGGGCTTGAGCTCTTCCCAAGATGCAGGCAATAGCACGTGGTTCCTAGAAGCACCAACCCCTCGTCTTGTTGGTGGCAGTAGTGGAGGGAGACCGGCATTGCCCTGAGGATGATCCTCACGAGGCTGGTCCCTCCAGGAGCCCTAACAAGGCTGATCCTGCCAGTGGTCCTCACGAGGCTGCTCGCGCCACTCCTGGCGCAGGCCACGGTCATCCCACCATCCGCCACCACGTCCTCCTCCTCGACCGGAGCCCTGGTTGTTGCGCTGAGCGCGTCGACCGAAACATCCTTCTCGAATGGCTCTGAGCTTTTGACAGTCGCTGGTGTTGTGGCTATGTAGGTTATGGAAGGCGCGGAATGGTTGTGTAACACCCATGATGCGGCTATATCTCCCACGTGTCAGAGCACAACTTAGAGGCATAACCGCATATTAGGCATGTCGCAAGAGGGGTAATCTTTACACATCCCATGTACTGAATAAGGAAGGGATAAAGAGTTGGCTTACAATCACCACTTCACACAATACATAAATATAGCATATATCATCCAGAATACAATCAAGGTCCGACTACAGAACCAAAATAAAGAAAGACCACCCATATTGCTAGATCCCCGATCACCCCGAATGGGCTCCACTACTGATCTACTAGAAACGAAACAACATAACGAACACGATCTTCATCGATCTCCCACCTGATCTGGGTTGCGTCACTTGCACTGGTATCATCGGCACCTGCAACTATTTGGAAGTATCTGTGAGTCACGAGGACTCATCAATCTCACACCCTCGCGATAAAGACTATTTAAGCTTAAAGGTAGGACAGGGTAGTGAGGTGGAGCTGCAGCAAGCACTAGCATATATGGTGGCTAACTTACGCAAATGAGAGCGAGAAGAGAAGCAATGCATGGTCATGAACTAGAAGTGATCAAGAAGTGATCTTGAGTCTACTTACGTTCAAGCATAACACAAGAACCATGTTCACTTCCCGGTCTCCGCCGGAAAGAGACCATCACGGCTACACACGCGGTTGATTCATTTTAATTAAGTTAAGTGTCAAGTTCTCTACAACCGGACATTAACAAATTCCCATCTGCCCATAACCGTGGGCACGGCTTTCGAAAGTTCAAAACCCTATAGGGGTGTCCCAACTTAGCCGATCACAAGCTCTCACGGTCAACGAAGGATATTCCTTCTCCCAGGAAGACCCGATCAGACTCGGAATCCCGATTACAAGACATTTCGACAATGGTAAAACAAGACCAGCAAAGTGGCCCGAATGTGCCGACAAATCCCGATAGGAGCTGCACATATCTTGTTCTCAAGGCACACCGGATTGTCCAAGATTCTGGTAGGCCAACCTAGAGTTTCCCCTGGTGGCCACCGGCTGCTGACAGGTTTGGACCAACACTCATAGGAGCACTGGCCCGGGGGTTTAAAATAAAGATGACCCTTGAGTCTGCAGAACTCAAGGGAAAAAGGCTTAGGTGGAAAATGGTAAAACCAAGGTTGGGCCTTGCTGGACGAGTTTTATTCAAGGCGAACTGTCAAGGGGTTCCCATTATAGCCCAACCGCGTAAGGAACGCAAAATCAAGGAACATAACATCGGTATGACGGAAACTAGGGCAGCAAGAGTGGAAGAAAACATCAGGCATAAGGCTGAGCCTTCCACCCTTTACCAAGTATATAGATGCATTAATTAAATAAGAGATATTGTGATATCCGAACAGAAACATGTACCAACATGGAACAAACTACATCTTCACCTGCAACTAGCAACGCTATAAGAGGGGCTGAGCAAAGCGGTAACATAGCCAAACAACGGTTTGCTAGGAAAGGTGAGTTTGAGGCTTGGCATGGCAATATGGGAGGCATGATAAGCATGTGGTAGGTACCGCGGCATAGCAATAGAGCGAACAACTAGCAAGCAAAGGTAGAAGTGATTTCGAGGGTATGGACATCTTGCCTGCAAAGTTCTCTGAGTTGACGTAAGTTTGATCCTTGTAAGTGCACTCAACAGATTCCTCGATCATGCAATCGTCTCCCGGCTCTACACAAATCAAGAACATAAGCAAAGGAAACAACAATCAACCACAGTGCAAGCAACATGATGCAAAACATGGCATGATATGCGAGATGTGATATGCAATGCATATGCGTGCTCCGGAAGGAAAAGATTGAACCAGGCCTCAACTTGGCAAACCAAGTACTCTGCTAGAAAGATAAGTTGATTTCGGTCGAAATCGATATAAAGATCACCGGAATCGGATGCACGGTTTCCAAATGGCAAGCAAAACAAGAATGGCACAATTCTGCGATTAGCAGCATGATGCCATCTAGAATGCAACAAGAAACTAAGCTACGGCACTCCAACATAACAACAAAGCACATGGTAGTGATATACTCACGATGCTTGACAAAAGATGAAAACTGAGCTATGGCTAAATCACACAAGAGCAGATTCAAACAAGCATGGCAAAAGTGCAAAAGATATCAGCATCACAGACTTTGTGAAAATAACATGCCGGGAATTAACATCAGGAAGACATGTTTAGAGCAAGTAAACAACATGCTACATGAACAGAACATAGCAAACAAAGGCATGGCATGAATATACTCAAAGCATAGCACAAAAGTCCCTCACTGACCATAAGCCAAAAAGGATCAGAAGATATTATGGCACCCATGTAAACATAGCAAGTTTCGTTAATAGATTCAAACTTTGCAGGAAACTGGACATGGCAAAAATAGAGTTATGAAGACATGTTTGCGAGCTCGGTGCACTCAACACAAGGCATTGTATGAAAATACAAGCATACTACCAACAAGAAGACATGATCATGAAGCTAACTAAGGCAAAAACAAGTTTATAGAATGCATGGATCAACTACAACCACCTTGGCAAAATTGATTAACACGTAAACAATCTGCCAGGAACATTTTATAGCAAACGTAGAGCAAGATTGAGTCATGCTAGGGTACTCCATAAATGCAAATAGGGGCATGGATGGATAGAGCATAACCATATGTACAAAACATCCTTACTGAACATACTCAAATAAGGCATGGATATCACTGTAGCAACATGAATACATGGCATAAAAATAACAGCAGGGAAATGACTTAGTAAAATTCTAAGTCTCTGAAATCATCAATATCACGAGAGCTACTTTCCATGCTTGTGCTAGTCACCACATTGATCACAAAAATACATGGAATATACCCCTGTAAAGATGGCATGGCATAGCCCTAAACACATGTAGATCTCAAGTCCATATGCATCACACAATAAATGTGGCAAAAATGACAAATGCTCATAAACTGTTAAGAATCAGCACCTAACATTTTATAGCACTCTTGCATCAGTCATTTAGGCATCAAGCTGAACTCAAACAAGCATGGCACAATGGAACAAAATGAAGAGCACATCATGATGAACATTTTGATATATTATACATGCAAAACAAAGCTATATGCATGAAGTTATGGCATGGCAAACATGGCAATATGAGATGAGAATCCTGGGGACTTGGTGGAAAAAATCAACCTCGTGGAAAGTGGATGAAGAGGTTACTAGACAGAGCGGAGCGGGACGGGCGTGCCATTTGGATCGGGGGACGAGGCCAGATCGGGATGGAGGGGTCCCGACGCGGGGTAAACATCGGCGAACTCACCAGAGACGAGGATGAGGAGGTCGTCGGAGTTGCGTCGAGGGTGGATCCGGTCGTGGGGCCTCCGGATCCGACCGGATCTGAGCATGCAGGGCTGGAGGAGTAGGGGCCGGCGAGGGGCGGCGCCAGATGAGGTGGCGGGGCGGTGCGCGATGGAGCGGCGGGGTGCGGCACGCGCGCCAGCGAGGGGCAGAGCCAAGGTGGGGCAGCAAGCTCGAGTCGGCGGCGGGCTGCACAGGCGAGCGGCGCGGGAGGCGCGGGCTGTTCGGGCGGCTACGGGCGATGCGCGGGCTCTGCAGGCCGGCGGCGGGCGCAGAGGAGAGAGAGGGCGGCGGCACGCTGATGTGGCGGCGGGGGATTGGGCATGGGGCCGCGGAGGCTGAGGTGGCGGCTTCGGATTGGCCGAAGGGACGTGTCCGGCGGACATGTCAGGCGTGGTTGGACATGTCCGGCAGTGGGAGGAGGAAGACGCTAGGTTTTGTACTGCACGAAAAATCCGGAGGGGAGCACCTATTTATAGGTAGGAGGAGTTTGGAGTATCTAAATGGTGAGCGGTTTTCGGTCACGCGATCGTGATCGAACGACCGAGAGGATGGAGGGGGTTTGGAAGGGTTATTGGGCCGTTTAGGAGGGTTGTTGGGCTGCAACACACACGAGGCCTTTACGGTTCCCCGGTTAACCGGTGGAGTATCAAACGGACACCAAATGGCACGAAACTTGATAGGCGGTCTACCGGTGGTGTATCAAGGCTGCTTGGCAAATCTCGGTCCATTCCGAGAATGTTTAGCACCCACTCACGAGAAGAGGCAAAAGGGGGCGCCGGAGGACGTAGGAGTGTCGGAATGCAAAACGGACAACGGGGAAAATGCTCAGATGCATGAGACGAACAGGTATGCAAATGGGATGCACATGATGACGTGATATGAAATGCATGACATGGAAAAAAGCAAAACAACCCAACCATGAAGGGAAACTCACAACACATCTCCGGAAAAAAGGCAAGGGTCGGAGTTACGAATATGGAGAACTTGTCCTTGATGCGGTCCACGCACCGCCGCCGTAGGCGGCACGGGTCTTGCTATGGTGGCACAAGGAGCGCGGGGGCATTTTCTCGCGGTCGAGGGACTTCTCGGTAGCTTCTTCCTTCTTGCGCGGGCGCCAGATGCGGCAAGTCGGGCCGTTGGGCCGCGCGCCTGGGCGCCAAGACTCTATCTTGGGGCAGAGGTGGTGGAGGTGCTCCATGGGCCACGCCGCCCGCAGCTGGCAGAGGGCGAGGCGGCAAGAGGGACGGCGCAGGGGAGCCCCTTGCTGAGGGAGTCCTGGATTAGGGGGGCCTCGGATAGCCGGACTATATACATTGGCCGGACTGTTGGACTATAAAGATACAAGATTCAAGACTTCGTCCCGTGTCCGGGTGGGACTCTCCTTTGCATGGAACGCAAGCTTGGCAGTTCGGATATGTAGATCTCCTCCCTTGTAACCGACTCTGTGTAACCGTAGCCCCCTCCGATGTCTATATAAACCGGAGGGTTTAGTCCGTAGGACAACAACAATCATAATCATAGGCTAGCTTCCAGGGTTCAGCCTCTACGATCTCGTGGTGGATCAACTCTTGTAATACTCATATCATCAAGATCAATCAAGCAGGAAGTAGGGTTTTGACACCGACATTGGTGATTTCGTTGAGAGTTCCACTGTGTCGTCACCATAAGGCTTGATGGCTCCTTCGATCATTGGCAATGATGCGGTCCAGGGTGAGGTTTTTCTCCCTGGACAGATCTTCGTATTCGGCGGCTTCGTACTGCGGGTCAACTAGCTTGGCCATCTGGAGCAGATCGATAGCTATGCCCCTGGCCATGAGGTCAGGTTTGGAAGCTTGAACTATACTGCCGACATCCGCGGAGACTTGATCTTCAACGGATTCAAGCCCATGTCAGGTGCGCCGCACAGTCGTGACGAGCATGACTTAGCTCTGTCGCCGGACGATGTTCGGGAGATCACACCTGTGGCTACTCTGGACCTCAATCTGGAGCAGGTCGTGCCGTCCGAGGACGGGTGGATGGACCCCGTCACGGAGGCCGCACACCCAGCAGCGATAGAGCCGAATACTAACTTCACCTCCTGTGAGACCTGTATTGCCGGAGCCTTGGATTCATCCCCGGCCACAGTTTCCGAGCCGCCTACGTCCGTGCCTATCGAATCTGATTGGGCACCGATCATGGAGTTTACCTCCACGGATATCTTTCAGCACTCACCCTTGGGTGACGTGCTAAATTCGTTAAGGTCTCTCTCCTTGTTAGGAGGCCCTTGGCTGAACTGTGTCCGGCTCGAGCGGGAAGCGGACGACGAATAAATTCGTCCCCCACCCACCACCGACTGAATAGACAGTGTCGACGAATTAACCGACATGCTTGATTTTGGCTCCGAAGACATCGACAGTATGGACGAGGATGCGGGAGAAGAACAGGAACCACCGCCCACAGGGCGCTGGACAGCCACCTCATCATATGATATATACATGGTGGACACCCCCAAAGAAAGCGTTGGCAATAAGGCAATGGAGGATAATCCCCTCGAGAAGCAATCAAAGCACCGGCATCATCGGCGCCGCTCTAAGCCCCGCCATAGCAAAAGTAGCGATACCAGCACAAGAGACAATAACGCTCCGGACAGTGCCGAAGACAATCCCCTCCAGCCAGGCTTCGAGCGGGAGGATGGGCAAGCTAGCCCTAAGGAACAGGCAGCAGACAGAGATTCAGAGGATGACAATTACATGCCTCTCTCCGATAACGAGGTGAGCCTTGACGATAGCGAATTTATTGTGCCTGAGGATCCCGTCGAGCAGGAGTGCTTCAAGAGCCAACTTATAGCCACACCAAAAGCCTGAAGAAAAAGAAACAACAACTTCAAGCTAATCAAGATCTGCTAGCGGATAGATGGACCGAAGTGCTGGCAGCCGAGGAATACGAACTCGAGCGCCCAACCAAAAGTTTACCAAAGTGCAGGTTGCTACCCCAACTCAAGGAGGAAGCATTAAAGCCTACACTACTAGCGTATGATGCGGCTGACCGGCCACCTCGTGGCCGAGACAAAGTGGCGTATCAGCTTGAAGTCCAGCCCGCACCCCGTCGCCAGTCAAACAAAAACACCAAGGCCCGGGGAAACACGCAGGACCTGCGAGACGTATTGGAAAACAAAGCAGGACCTACAAGATCGACCTACGGATCATGGGGGCGCGCCCCAACGAGTGACGACGACCGTCAAGCCGGATATACTAAGATCAAATCCGATCGAGCCGAATATAGCAGACAAGACTCGTATGAACTGCGTCGTGAGATAGCCCGGCATAGAGGCGCCGCACACCCCCTATGCTTCACGGATGAAGTAATGGATCACGAAATCCTAGAAGGTTTTAAACCCGTGAATATTGAATCATATGATGGCACAACAGACCCCGCGGTATGGATCGAAGATTTCCTCCTCCAAATCCACATGGCCCGCGGTGAAGATCTACATGGCATCAAATACCTACCATTAAAACTCAAAGGACCTGCTTGGCATTGGCTCAATAGCCTGCCGGCAAACTCCATTGGCAGTTGGGAGAACATGGAAGAGGCATTCCTTGATAACTTCCAGGGCACTTATGTGCGACCACCGGATGCCGATGACTTGAGTCACATTACCCAACAGCCAGGGGAATCCGCCAGGAAATTCTGGACTCTGTTCCTAACAAAAAAGAACGAAATCGTCGACTGTCCGGATGCCGAGGTCTTAGCGGCATTTAAGCATAACATCCGCAACGAGTGGCTCGCCCGACACCTCGGCCAAGAAAAGCCAAAGTCCATGGCAGCCCTCACGACACTCGTGACCCACTTTTGTGCGGGCAAGGATAGCTGGCTAGCTCGCAGCAACAACACTTCAAGAAACACTGGCAATACAGATGCCAAAGATAGCAATGGCACGCCACGTCGCAATAGACACAAGCGCCGCAACAACGGCGACAACGCCGAAGACACGACAGTCAATGCCGGATTTAGTGGCTCTAAATCCGGTAAGCGGAAAAAGCCGTTCAAAAGAAGCAATCCGGGCCCGTCCAGCTTGGACCACATACTCGATCGTTCGTGTTAAATTCACGGCACCCCGATGAACTACAGCAACAGAGAATGCTGGGTGTTCAAACATGCTGGCAAGTTAAATGCCGAAAACAAGGAAAAGGGGCTGCATAGCGACGACGAGGAGGATCCCTGGCCGCCGAACACAGGAGGACAGAAGAAATTCCCTCCCCAAGTGAAAACGGTAAACATGATATACGCAACCCATATTCCCAAGCCAGAACGGAAGCGTGCACTGAGGGACGTCTATGCGATGGAGCCAGTCGCCCCAAAGTTCAACCCATGGTCTTCTTGTCCGATCACCTTCGATCGCAGGGACCACCTCACCAATATCTGTCATGGCAGTTCCGCCGCATTGGTCCTTGACCCCATCATTAGCGGATTTCACCTCACTCGAGTCCTTATGGACGGTGGCAGTAGCCTGAACCCGCTCTATCAGGATACAGTGTGTAAAATGGGCATAAACCCCTCGATGATCAAACCCACCAAAACCACCTTTAAAGGTGTCATCCCAGGTGTAGAGGCCTATTGCACGGGCACAATAAAACTCGAAGTAGTCTTCGGATCTCCGGACAACTTCCGAAGAGAGGAGTTAATCTTCGATATCGTCCCCTTCCGCAGTGGCTATCATGCACTGCTCGGATGAACCGCATTATGCATACCTCAAGCTCAAAGTGCCAGGACCTCGCGGGGTTATAACAGTTAATGGAAACACAGAACGCTCGCTCCTCACGGAGGAGCACACTACGGCCCTCGCAGCAGAAGCGCAAAGCAGCCTTATGAGGCAAGCCACCAATTTGGCGAAAAAGACCCCGGACACCTTCAAGCGAGTCCGGAGTACCGTGCAAGAGGATTGCCAGGCACGTTTAGAGCTCGCCTAGCAATTCGGCCTCCGTCCTAGTCCTAGTCAAGCGGCGAAATTTGCGCCGCGCGTACATAATTACGCACTCAAGATACCATGGGCATAGGCGGAGGCACAGCCATGGCACGGCCCACAATGCGGCTCAACCGATTTAGGACCCGTATACCTTTATCATTTTCTTCTTTTCAGGCCCCTATTCTCTGAAGACCCTCTCCGATCGTCTGCTAATCGGACCCATCACGGGAAAGAAACACCAAGGAAGCAAGAAGCTTTGACGTACAAGGGAATCCTCAGGTGGTCTCTGATAACGATCGATATACCTGTTTTGCATACCCACACGCAGCTTTTCCTTGGATAGGACATGTCAAATAGTCCTATTTTTTAATTATTGCACTATGTGTATGCATACGCTTTGACGTATCATTTAAATAACAATATACATCATCAGCTCATTATTGCATTCCTTTATCTCTTTTTTTCCTTTCTCCTTACTTACGACAAGTCGCACCCGTACATTCTGATACGTGCAGTGCGCCAGGGGCTTAAGTTTACCCCATAACACGACATGAAAAGTCCAAACACTTTCGGCAGTGCAGCACCCCGAACTTATAGCATTATATGCATCAGCTCCGAATCATGTCTTGGGTCAATAGTTGGGTTTGCCCGGCTCCCATGTTTTAGTACCTTACGTTCCGCTATATCGGCTAAGGTAGCACTGGGAGAACTACTGCGATTGTGTCCCGGTTCTTTTGGACGAGCACCTCAGTCGAGAAAGCCGAAAACTAACTATCATGATGCGGCGAGAGTTGGTCGCTGTTCGACAGGTCTCAAATCCTTAAAGATTTTTTCCGCTTCGGGCGAGGAGTTGGCCTTGTCCGATTTAGGCGTGCATAGCGCCCCAAGTTCGGCCTTCCAAATACTAGGGGCTTTGCCAAAATTTAAAATTGTAGACTTCTATGGCTAAGTGAGAGTGATAAAGCTTTATAGTCCGATTGCCTGGTTCGTTGCACTGAACACCTCCTTCGAAGGACCCAAAATGGGATAAAGAGTGATCAGGTTTATCCCGAACACCTCAGTACTAGTTACATGGGGGCAGAAGCCGACGACTGGCCAACTCTCAAATTTTATAAACGGCCGCACAGAAGGTAATATTTTAAATTAACAAGCGTTACATAATGCACATGAACTCATTTCACATTACAGGATCACATGAGTTCATTCATTCAAATATTACATCCTTAGAACATTCCTCTGCCACAAGGTGAGCACCCTTCAGGATGCTGTCATAATACTTTCCGGGATGGCGATGCTCCTTGCCCTCCGGCGGCCCCTCCTTCACCATCTTTTTGGCGTCCATCTTCGCCTAGTGCACTTGCGCCCAGGCAAAAGCCCTGCGCTCACCTTCAATGCATACAGACCGCTTTATGACTTCAAGCCGGGGGCAGGCATTCACAAGTTGCCTTACTAGGCCGAAATAGCTGCCGGACAGGGCTCGCCAGGCCACATCCGGACTATGAGGACCTTCATGGCCAGTTCAGCCGCCTTGTGAAGCTCGACCAGTTGCTTTAATTGGTCGCTCAAGGGCATCGGATGTTCGGTCCCAGTATACTGAGACCAGAACAACCTCTCCGTCTACCTCCCTTCCTCGGCACAGTAGAACTCCGCGGCATCCGACACACTATGGGGTAGATCTGCGAACACTCCTGGATTGCTCCTAATTCGGGTAAGTAAAAGGAAAGTTTCCTTCACATGCTTTCTTTGCATAGAGAATGCCTTACCCACCGCTATCTTCCTGACCGCCACAATTTCCTGGAGGGCCTTTTGGGCTTCGGCCTTGGCATTTTGTGCATTCTCGAGGGCCTTTGCAAGCTCGGACCCTTGCATCTTCGAGTCACGCTCCAAGGACTCGTACTTCTTGACAAACTCTTGGAGCTCTTGCTAAACCTCGCTGACTAGGGCCTCTTTCTTCTCGCGCTTGGCTTGTTCCTTGGCCCCTTTGCCTTCGGCCTCGGACAGCGCGCCTTCTTCAGGGTCGCCACTTTGATCGTGGTCCCTAGAAAAATTCATGACGATCCTGTGATCTAACAACCAGTTTCCTTTTCTCTTTATAAATAAATAGATGAGGTATCACTTACCTTTGTTCTCTTTGAGCTGCCGCTTGGTAAGGCCGAGCACTTCCTCGGACCGCTCAAGGTCCCGCTTCAGTGCGAAGACCTCCGCCGTGTGAGCGGCAGCGGCCAGCAGTGAAGCCTGCTTACTCGCATAGACATATTCTGATTAGACTCATGTGATTATGATTTCATCCTCTGTTCGGCCTTTCTTTGGAACATCAAATAGAGCATCAGGGGCACTGTCTATGCTGTAACATTTTCTCACAATTTGAATACTTACCTCAAAGCCTGTTAGGAGGCTGGCACAGGCTTCAGTCAGTCTGCTTTTGGCAGACTGAATCTTCTTGACCACCGCACTCATGATAGTGCGGTGCTCTTCATCAATGGAAATGCCGCGAAACGCTTCCAGCAAATTGTCCGATGACCCTGGATGGACAGAGGCCATCGGCACAGACTTGCTGCCCCTGGCATTAGAGCCCATGGGAGTCTTACCCCTCGTGCGCCCAGCGTCCGGAATGTCGCCTTGGGGAGCTTCTGGAACTGTCTCCCCTTGGTTCGGTACCCTTTGAGACAGCACCTCGACATCGTCCATAGGGCGGGGGATGAGGCGGTCAGGAGTGAATCGCTGTTCATCTCCAACGGGCCCAAAGACTCATCCGAAGAGGATACGCCGATACGGGCTTTGGAGGGGCTCCATGATCATGTTCGGCATGATAAGAAGTAATAAAATAAAACATACCAAGAATTATTACGGTATCCAGATACTTACGACTTCGCCAGGGGCTTGTCCCTGGGTAACCACTCCTCATCGCTAAAAGCGGCCGCCATGGAGCAGTCCGGAAGGAGAGTCCTTCCCTTCTTGGACCCTTTGGCTTCCCCTGATGGGGCGGGCTTCCTTTTCTTGTCTCCCCCAGCTGGGGGGGAGAACTTTCCTCTTCATCCTCCTTGTTTTCGGGGGAGGAGGGCGCCTCGGTGTTATCGGACGATGATTCCGATACGACCTTGCGCCGGAGACCTTTCCTAGTCCCCGTGGCCTTCTTCTTGGCCTTCTTCTCCGGCTACTCATAGGGCGCCAGAACCAGCATCTCCGTTAAGAGAGCACTTGCTGGATCCTCGGGCAGTGAGGCCGGACAATCAATCCGCTCTGCTGTCGTAACCTATTCCTATTAAATGGCGTGGAAGCTTAGATCCCCCGCATGATTATACTGGGGAAAGAAACGTCTTATGAGATATAAGAAGCTTACCGGATTGGCAGGGCGCTTTGCGCTGAGTCCGCGATCCAAGGTAAGGGGAGGAGGTACCTCAGCGGACTTGAACAACACCCTCTAGATGTCCTGGTGTGTCGTGTCGAAGAGCTCCCGCAGCGTCTGGTGCTTAGCCAGGTCGAACTCCCACATATTGAATGCCCGTATTTGACACAGGAGGATCCGACGGAAGATCATGACCTGGACCATGTTGACAAGCTTGATTTTCTTGCTTATCATGTTTTTAACATAGTTTTGGAGTCCGTTCACCTCCACCAATGAACCCCAGGATAGGCCCTTCTCTTTCCAGGAGGTGAGCCGCGTGGGGATGCCGGACCGAAATTCGGGGGCCGCCACCGAGTTGGTGTCACATGGCTCGGTGATGTAGAACCACCCCGATTGCCACCCCTTCACTATCTCCACATAGGAGCCTTCGAGCCAGGTGACGTTGGGCATTTTTCCCATCATGGCGCCTTCGCACTCTGCTTGCTGGCCAACCACCACCTTCGGTTTAACATTGAAGGTCTTCAGCCACACACCGAAGTGGGGCTTGATACGGAGCAAGGTCTCGCACACGACAATAAACGCCGAGATGTTGAGGATGAAATTGGGGGCCAGATCATGGAAGTCTAGCCCGTAGTAGAACATTAGCCCATGAACAAATGGGTGGAGGGGAAATCCCAGCCCGCGGACGAAATGGGTAAGGAATACAATCATTTCGTGGGATTCAGGGGTAGGGCCGATCTGCCCCGCGTCTGGGAGCCGGTGCGCGATGTATGCGACTAGGTATCCGGCTTCCCAGAGCTTCATAATGTTCTCCTCCATAATGGAGGAGACCATCCACTTGCCTCCCGCTCCGGACATGTTTGGAGTGGTTTTACAGAGAAAATGCAAACTTGGGCGCTGGAGCTCGAGTGCGCAAGAATGGATGGGCAAGGAAGAAGAAGGCGTGGGTGAAAAGGAGGAGTCCTTGTCCCTTTATAAGGGCGGAAGAAGCTATGCGTTTCCCCACCTGCCTGGTAAACTCGCTTATTCCCCAAGCGCCATAATTGATGGCGCGGTTGGGTTACCCACACCCGTATTGATGAGAATCCCGTGATAAGGGGACACGATCTCTGCTTCGACAAGTCATGCCAAGAAAACTGCCTCGCAATACGTGTAGTAGCTGGTTGAGAAAAACGGTTCGAATAATGACCGAGCTGTGGCGTGATGTCACATTATGAAAAGTTGTCAGCAGATTAGATTTGTGGAAATATTATACTCTCTACGGTGGTATGTGGAATTTGTTTTGCAGAGCTGAACACAATCCTTGTGTTCAAAATCTTCTATGGAGTATTCGGAGAAGGAACCCGCCTTGCCATGCCGAAGACAATCTGCGCGCCGGACTCATTGTCATTGAAGCCTGGTTCAGGGGCTACTGAGGAGTCCTGGATTAGGGGGTCCTCGGACAGCCGGACTATATACTTTGGCCGAACTGTTGGACTATGAAGATACAAGATTGAAGACTTTGTCCCGTGTCTGGGTGGGACTCTCCTTTGCATGGAAGGGAAGCTTGGCAGTTCAGATATGTAGATCTCCTCCCTTGTAACCGACTATGTATAACCCTAGCCCCTCTGGTGTCTATATAGGCCGGAGGGTTTATTCTATAGGACAACAACAATCATAAACATAGGCTAGCTTCTAGGGTTTAGCCTCTACGATCTCGTGGTAGATCAACTCTTGTAATACTCATATCATCAAGATCAATCAAGCAGGAAGTAGGGTATTACCTCCACCGAGAGGGCCCGAACCTGGGTAAACATTGTGTCCCTTGTCTCCTGTTACCATCCGCCTTAGACGCACAGTTCGGGACCCCATACTGGAGATCCGCAGGTTTTGACACCGACACTTGCGACACTGACAAGCTTAGGGATGCGGTCTAGCCAGTCCTTGTAGAGGTCATCGATTGGGCGGTAGCGCCGGAGCTCGCGCGCCATGCATAGAGCAGCCTATGCGTCCACGGGGGCGCGACGAGCGTGGGATGACGAGCCGGCCAGGGTCAGTGATGGAGTGGCGGTGTGGCCGTCCCGCTGCACCGAGGGGTGCAGTGAGGATGCTTGCTGCTCGTTCCCCGCCGGGCCAGTGGCGGCGTTGGCAGCAGGCGACGGGGAACAACAGGGTGGTGCACCGACAAGAGCCGTCTGAGCGATGCGGGCAGCAAGGGCAGCCCGGCGCTCAGCGCGAGCGTCAGCCATGGAGACGATGAAGCAACAGGACGCGGAGCGACGGAAGGGAGGCTTCGGCGCACCCCTACCTGGCACGCCAAATGTCAGTTCACGGGTTCCGGCAAAACCCTCAAGATTCGAACACCGGGGTGCACGCGAAGATCTCCCCCTACCGATCCACGTCCTAGCTTCGCTAAGATCTTACGGGCTAACTCGATGAACTCGCAACACAAAGGACACAAGATTTATACTGCTTCGGGCCACCATTGTGGTGTAATACTCTACTCTAGTGCGGTGGTGGTGGATTGCCTCCTGGGCTGAGGATGAACAGTACAAGGCGAAGAACAACCTCCTGAGGAGAGGTGTTCTTGTGCTTGGTGGACTTGTGGTAGCTCTGGTCTCTCTCGATCCGTCCGATCGATCCCCCGATCTCTCTATCCGTCTCCTCCCCTAGCTATGGTGGTGGCTAGTCCTATTTGTAGAGGCCCTGGTCCTCTCCCCAAATATTGAGTGGGAAGGGAGCCAAAAACGGCCAATTCGAAAGGGGACAGCTAGTATAGCTTATCCTGACAAAAGCAGTCTCCGCCCGCAAAAGGCTCTGGTGGTGATGTCGTCTTGTGCTCCACGGTGACGTCCATCTTGCCGTCCTGCTGGTCTTGGTCTCGTTGCACCGATAGGGAAACCTTTGCTTGACGCCTCGGGACTCTGTGTCTGTGCTTTCTTCCTTAGCACCAAAGAGGAAACAAGGACACTTTGCGTGCTGGCGCCCGCCTGATCTCGATCATCATGGCTCATGTCATCCGAGCCTCGCGAGGTTTGCCTGGCCTTGATCTCTCCGCCCCTCGCTAGCCAGCCTGGTGAAGCCGCTCCTAAGGAGGTCTCGTGTCATCTTCCTCACGAGGCTTGCCCCCTCGCGAGGGTCTTGTGTCCTTGCTGGTGAAGGTGGGCCGTATGGGCCCACTCGCAGAGCCACGCCGTGGGCTGCAGGCAGGCAAGTCTGGGGACCCCCGTTCCCAGAACACCGATGACGAAAAACTGTAGCAACGGTGCATACTCATGGAGAACACTTATACCTGGAAATTTAGTGAGAGATCATCTTATAATGCGACCACCGTACTAAGCAAAATAAGATGCATAAAGGATAAACATCACATGCAATCAAATAAGTGATATGATATGGCCATCATCATCTTGTGCCTTTTCATTTCCATCTCCAAAGCACCGTTATGATCACCATCATCACCGGCTTCACACCTTGATCTCCATCGAAGCACCGTTGTCGTCTCGCCAACTATTGCTTCTACAACTATCGCTACCGCTTAGTGATAAAGTAAAGTAATTACATGGCAATTGCATTTCATACAATAAAGTGACAACCATATGGCTCCTACCAGTTGCCAATAATAGTGTTACAAAACATGATCATCTCATACAACAATTTATATAATCATGTCTTGACCATATCACATCACAACATGCCCTGCAAAAACAAGTTAGACGTCCTCTACTTTATTGTTGCAAGTTTTAGGTGGATGCTACGGGCTTCTAGCAAGAACAGTTCTTACCCACGCATCAAAACCACAATGTAGTATAGTGATTACTTTTTGATTTTCAGAAAGAACCTTGTTCATTGAAACCGATTCAACTAAAGTTGGAGACACAGACACCCACTAGCCACCTGTGTGCGAAGCACATTGGTAGAACCAGTCTCGCGTAACCTACGCGTAATGTCGGTTTGAGACGCTTCATCCAACAATACCGCTGAATCAAGAATCAACTAGTGACAGCAAGCAATATGTATATACCCGCTCCAACAACTCCTTTGTGTTCTACTCGTGCATATAACATCTCCGCATAGAGCAGGCTCGGATGCCACTATTGGGGAACGCAATATTTCAAAAAAAATTCCTACGCACACGCAAGATCCATCTAGGTGATGCATAGCAAGGAGAGGGGAGAGTGTGTCCATGTACCCTCATAGACCGAAAGCGGAAGCATTAAGTAACGCGGTTGATGTAGTCGAACATCTTCGTGATCCAACCGATCAAGTACCGAACGCAGGGCA
This sequence comes from Triticum aestivum, assembly GCF_018294505.1. Taxonomy (NCBI): domain Eukaryota; kingdom Viridiplantae; phylum Streptophyta; class Magnoliopsida; order Poales; family Poaceae; genus Triticum; species Triticum aestivum. The sequence continues at coordinate 343,075,738 of NC_057809.1, read as the reverse complement.
CCTTCGCAATCTGCACACGTTCAGCTCGGTGACGTCCCTCGTACTCTTGATTCAGCTGAGGCCAATAGAGAGTATCGTCAGCACGACGACATGATGATGGTGATGATGAAGTTACCGATGCAGGGCTTCGCCTAAGCACTACAACAACATGACCGAGGTGGAAATCTATGGAGGGGGGCACCGAACACGGCTAAGACAACTGTCAACTTGTGTGTCTATGGGGTGCCCCCTCCCCCGTATATAAAGGAGTGGAGGAGGGGAGGGCCAGCCCTCTCTATGGCGCGCCCCAAGGGGGATTCCTACTCCTAGTAGGAGTAGCCCCCCCCTTCCCTAGTTGGAGTAGGAGAAGAAGGAAAAAGGAGAAGGAGAGAAGGAAAGGGGGTTGGCCCCCTCCCCAATTTGTATTGGGCTTGGGGGCGCATCCCCCACTTGGCCGCCTTCTTCTCTCTCCCACCATGGCCATTTAAGGCCCATTGACTCCCCGAGGGGTTCCGATAACCCCCCGGTACTCCGGTAATTGCCCGAACTTATCTGAAACCATTCTGGTGTCCAAACATAGCCTTCCAATATATCAATCTTTATGTCTCGACCATTTCAAGACACCTCGTCGTGTCCGTGATCACATCCGGGACTGCGAACTACCTTCGGTATATCAAAACACATAAACTTATTATACCGATCGGCATCGAACGTTAAGCGTGCGGACCATATGGGTTCGAGAATTATGTAGACATGGCCGAGACTCACTTCCAGTCAATAACCAATAGCGGAACCTGGATGCTCATATTGGTTCCTACATATTCTACGAATATCTTTATCGGTCAAACCGCATAACAACATACATTGTTCCCTTTATCATCGGTATGTTACTTGCTTGAGATTGGATCGTCGGTATCTCAATACCTAGTTCAATTTCGTTACCGGCAAGTCTCTTTAATCTTTACGTAATGCAATATCCCGCAACCAACTCATTAGTCACATTGCTTACAAGGCTTATAGTGATGTGCATTACTGAGAGGGCCTAGAGATACCTCTTCGATACACGGAGTGACAAATCCTAATCTCGATCTATGCCAACTCAACAAACACTATTGGAGACACCTATAGATCATCTTTATAGTCACCCAGTTACATTGTGACATTTGATAGCACACTAAGTGTTCCTCCGGTATTCGGGAGTTGCATAATCTCATAGTCATAGGAACATGTATAAGTCATGAAGAAAGCAATAGCAATAAACTAAACGATCATTGTGCTAAGCCAATTGATGGGTCAAGTCAATCACATCATTCTCTAATGATGTGATCCCGTTCATCAAACGTCAACTCACGTCTATGGTTAGGAAACTTAACCATCTTTTGATTAACGAGCTAGTCAAGTAGAGGCATACTAGTGACACTTTGTTTGTCTATGTATTCACACATGTACTAAGTTTCTGGTTAATACAATTCTAGCATGAATAATAAACATTTATCATGATATAAGGAAATATAAATAACAACTTTATTCTTGCCTCTAGGGCATATTTCCTTCAGGCATCTCCAGAGGTAATGTTGTCGTTAATGACAAGGCGAACCATCGATCCTGCCGTCGACGACACAGTGGAACTCTCAATGAAAGCACCAATGTTGGTGTCAAAACCAGCCGATCTCGGGTACGGGTCCCGAACTATGCGTCTGAGGATCAAAGGTAACAGGAGACAAAGGGGACACAATGTTTACCCAGGTTCGGGCCCTCTTAATGGAGGTAAAACCCTGCGTCCTTCTTGATTGTATTGGATGAGTATAGGGGTTACAAGAGTTGATCTACCTCGAGATCGTAATGGCTAAACCCTAGATGTCTAGCCTATATGAAGTTTGGTAGCCTCTATGGACTAAACCCTCCGGTTTATATAGACAGCGGAGGGGCCTAGGGTTGTACAGAGTTGGTTTACAGAGAAAGAAATCTACACATCTGAACGTTAAGCTTGCAATCCACGCAAAGGAGAGTCCCACTCAGACACGGGGGAAGTCCTTCTATCTTGTATCTTCATGGCCCATCAATCCGGCCCATGCTAGACATCCCAGACCCCTGAGGACCCCATAATCCAGGACTCCCTCAATGGTGGCAAAAGTAATAGCAGTTTTATAGTTATTGTAACAGCACTAGCAAGTAGCAATGAAAGTAACTTAGCAAAGATCAATATGTGAAAACCTCGTACGCAATGGATCGGAAATGATAATTGTATCGGGTGATATTCATCATGTAGCAGTTATAACCTAGAGTGACACAGAACTAGCTCCAATTCATCAATATAATGTAGGCATGTATTCTGTATATAGTCATATGTGCTTATGGAAAATAACTTGCATGACATCTTTTGTCCTACCCTCCCATGACAGCGGGGTCCTAATGGAAACTAAGGGATATTAAGGCCTCCTTTTAATAGAGGATCGGACCAAAGCATTAGTACATAGTGAATACATGAACTCCTCAAACTACGGTAATCACCGGAAAGAATGCCAATTATTGTCACCTTGGGGTATGCGGATCATAACTCGTAATAGGTGTCTACAACTTGCAAGATAGGATCAAGAACGCAAATATATTCATGAAAACATAATAGGTTCATATATGAAATCATGGCACTCGGGCCCTAGTGACAAGCATTAAGCATAGCAAAGTCGTAGCAACATCAATCTTAGAACATAGTGGATACTGGGGATAAAACCCTAACAAAACAAACTCGATTACATGATAAATCTCATCCAACCCATCACCGTCCAGCAAACCTATGATGGAATTACTCACGCACGATAGTGAGCATCATAAAATTGGTGATGGAGGAAGGTTGGTGATGATGATGGCGACGAATCCCCCTCTTCGTTGCCCCGAACAGACTCTAGATCAGCCTTCTCTCTGATTTTTTTCTCCGTGAATATGTACTTATAGAGTTGGAATTAGTGTCGGAGGAGCTCTAGGGGGGCCACAAGCCTACAGGGCACCACCAGGGCTTGTGGCCTCTGGGTGCCCCCCCTCTGGTTGATTCTTGAGCCAATATTTTTATATATTACAATAATATTCTTTGTAAATTTTCAGGTCATTCTGAGAACTTTTATTTCTGCACAAAAATAACACCATGGAAATGCTGCTAAAAACAACATCAGTCCGGGTTAGTTCCATTCAAAGCATGCAAGTTGGAGTCCAAAACAAGGGCAAAACAGTTTGGAAATGTAGATATGATGGACACGTATCAGGATCATGCGGTTATTTTTTATCGTTGCGTTATCAATTCTTTTCAACCGGTGCACTTCACTTCAAGTTATTCCGTTGTTTCCCCGTCCCAAGTTGTTTTGTTTTCCCACCGCCCACCCTTTTCTTCCCTGAATCTGAAGCCTCTAATCGAGCATCCATTTTATTCGTGTGAAGCCTCTTCATTCTTTCCTCAGTTATTTCAACTGGTGGATTCTCGTCTAGTTCATCATTGTCTGTATCGTTTTCTTTTCCGGTGGATTCAATTCAAGTTTGTCAAGTTGATCATATTCTTTTCCGTGGCTCAAATGTTTTGCCTTGCTCATTCGCCTCTTGCCATTTAATCATTCTAGAGTGCTGAAGACATCTCAGAAGGTTCGTGTTTGCGTTCAAATTCATTCAAGGTTGTCACCTCATTCAACTCTTTCAATTGTTTTGGTGCATCATCTTTCTTTCAAACGATCATTCTCAATGGTATTTATTTTCATTGGGCCCATAACCCACAGGTTTATTCCCAAGATCTTACCTGACTCTTCTAATTTCCAGGAGTTATTCTCAAGTTCGTCGTCAGGATGAGACATCTTCAATCGATTCCCTTCTTCAGGATATTCATTCATTTCCTTTCAGTTTCATTATCCTCTTTCTCTTCCTTTCATTCCTATGATCTTGGGATGAGATCTTCTGTTAGTGGGGGATTGTTGTGATGCCCCGAGACCGATGCTCCAGTTACCTTCCTTCTATTATTCGTTGTCGTCGTGTGTTTCAATTGTTTGTTGCCATGTACATGATAGTGCCATGCCATCCTTGTGTTTTGTTTCTTGATCATGATGAGTGCCATTGTCATGTTTTTCTTCTTGCATCATGTTCATTATTGATTATATTATGCCATCCTTGTTGTTGCGATAATCATCATGCCTGTGATATGCTACATGATTTTGAAGTGTCTATTGTCATTTTATTGCATTGCATCAAGATCATCATGCCTTGGTTTGCATATTTAAGTTTTGTCGCATGTTCTTGTGTGAACCCATCTTCTTCTTATCTCCACCTAATTATTTCACGATGCACATTCCAGCAACCATTCATCAAGTTCACCCAAGTTTCTATCCCATCCAAACTTCTCCTTTCTTCCTTATTTCCTTTATTTTTCTTGTGACATTTTTCCTATTCGGGAAAATGTTCAACCTGTCCCTATGAATCCTGAATAATGCCAAGACCCTCTCCTCCAATTTTCATCTCATTTGGGCATGTTCTGGTTGGACTATCAATTTAGTTTGAACTAAATTCAAACTTGTCTAAATTTCCAGTCTCTAAAACTTGCCAAAGAATTTTTTTGCAAATAGTGCAAATCCCAGGAGTCCAGGGATATATTTATCTCTCCGTGATTCCTTCCCTAAGCCTTTGTTCTTTTTCTCCAAGTCATGTTTAATTTTTAAACTGGAGAATAAAGGAACACATGAAAGAAAACATTACCTGAAGCCCAACCGAGATGGAGCCCAGCCCACCTGGATCTCTCGCTCTCTCGGTAAATCCCACACATGCACCGGGCCAGCCCCGCCTGTCATCCTCTCCCTCGTCTCCTTTTTCTTCCACCTTGGCAGCACCCCCTCTCATGGTAAATTTGCACCCGAGCACGCACATGGCACTGCCGCAGCCCTCGTGGCCGAGTGAAAGGATCGAGAAGAGGGATCTAGAGGGGGCTGATTAGACCCTCAACAAGTAAAAGTGGCAATTTTTAAGTTCTTCAAGTTGATATGGAGTTTTAGCACAAGTTTAAGCATTCACAATACATTTCAAGCAAGCATGGAAAGAGTATGAGCAGCAGAAAGAGTAAAGCATGCTAATTGCAAGAAAGTAAAGGCATGGGATTCGAGTGTGCAAACGGAATGAAGACACAAAGATTTTTTGCGTTGTTCCGATAGGTGGTGCTATCGTACATCCACGTTGATGGAGACTTCAACCCACGAAGGCTAACGGTTGCGCAAGTCCACGGAGGGCTCCACCCACGACGGCTCCATGAAGAAGCAACCTTGTCTGTCGCACCATGGACATCGCCCACGAAGGACTTGCCTCACTCGGGTAGATCTTCATGAAGTGGGCGATCTCCTTGCCCTTACAAACTTCTTGGTTCAACTCCACAATATTGTCGGGGGCTCCCAAGCGACACCTAATGAATCTAGGAGAGACCACTCTCCAAAAGGTAATAGATGTTGTCTTGATGATGAACTCCTTGCTCTTGTGCTTCAAATCATAGTCTCCCCAACACTCAACTCTCTCACACAGATTTGGATATGGTGGAAAGATGATTTGAGTGGAAAGCAACTTGGGGAAAGCTAGAAATCAAGTATCTTGTGGTAGGATTGGATTATCTTGATCTCAACACATGAGTAGGTGGTTCTCTCTCAAAAAATTTATGATGGAAGTGTAGGCACGTTTTGGTGGCTCTCTCACATATGGAGAAGGGGTGGAGGGTTATATATAGCCTCCACACAAAATCGAACAATTAGACACATTTGACCCAACTCGGTCAGACTGAATAGAAGAACTCGGTGAGACCGATTCAGTTCAAAATGTGAACATTAGGAATATCGGTGGGACCGACTAGAACAACTTGGTGGGACCGATGTGCTAGGGCTAGGAAAAAACCTTATCTCCGTGAAGTCGATTGCTTGAACTCAGTGAGAACGATTTCAACAAAGATCAAACAGAGAGTTGGTCAAGAAAACTCGGTGGGATCGATTGCACATTTCTATGAGACCAAAATAATTGCAACAGGCAACAGAGAGTTTGCAAGGCCATCTTGGTGTGACCGAGAGCTATATCGATGTGACCAAAGTGATAAGGTTTCTGGCAGTGGCTAGGTCAAATGAACTCAGTGGCACCAGGTAGAACATTTTGGTGGGGCTGAGTTTGACTTTGAGATTTGGACATATTTGGAAATGAGAAAGTGGTTGAGGGCTTTGGAGCAATATCATTAAGCATTTTGAGGAACTAGACCATTAAGCAACACCTGATCCCCTTTTAATAGTATTGGCTTTCCTATGTACTCACTGTGATCTTGGATCACTAAAATAGAAATGAAGAGTCTTGAGCTTTTTCCAATATGTGTCCTTAGCATCTTGAAGGGGTTCCACATCCTCTTGTCGTTTCCACACCATTGTTGAACTTGTCTGAAATACACTAGATAAATACATTAGTCCAACAAGAGATATGTTGACATTAATTACCAAAATCACCGAGGGAGCACTTGTTCTTTCAATCTCCCACTTTTTGGTAATTGATGACAATATACATCAAAGCTTTTAGATTAAAGATATGAAAGGTAATAGGTAAATCTTTGGAAGGACATGTAACATGCATAAGCTCCCCTACATGTATGTAATCATGTGAAGTTAGAATATAAGAACATGTGAATGCATGAGCATGATAGAGCATGATAGAGCAAGCAAATAATGTGGTTAAGAAGTGTACCTCCATGTTTATGAATCCTTCTTTCAAAAAATATGTAAATCTGTAAGAGATCATCATGCACATGAGTGTGATGCATATACTTACCTTGTGGTCTTGAGCGTGCTTTGGGAGGAGTGGACTTGAGAGAACATGGTTAGATAACACAAGAACACTCTAAGTAAAGCACTTTCAGGAAACCACAAGAGCACCAAGATTGGGATGGCATGTAATGGGTGAGTAGTAAGTATTCCATTTAGATATTGACATGTCCCCAAAGATCGAAAGATATGCAATGAATTCCAAAGATTTTCCTCCCCTAGACATGAACTCTTTCTCCCCCTGAATCTCATATTGGATAATGGGAGAAGGTAGGATGAGACAAAATCAGAGCAAGAAATGGTACAATCAACCAAAATTTAGAGCAACAAGAATATTAGCAATAGCTAAGATCAAACATGTTGACATGTCTTTCCCCTCTTAAAGACATGTGACTTATCTCCTCTTTTGTCAACAAGCATATGTAGAAGAGCTTAGATGAGCTCATATGATAAGCTTTGATGGTCTCTCTCCCCCTTTGACATCAATTCCCAAGAAGGGCACTTCTGGAGCATGAGTCAAACAGGTGTGGTCCTTCGGAGTCAGTACAAACCAGTAGGTAGTCTGAGATGCTGATAGAGGATAGAATCATTGAGTGGAGCTGAAGGAAATAGGCAATAAGAAATGGAAAAATATTTTCTCACAGTTGAAATCAGTGATGCCAATTTTTTTCCTTGGGTGACGCCGAAATGACAGAATCACAGAAAGTCCAGATCGATGAGACCGAATCAGTCCATGTCGGTTGGACCGATGAGCTGTTCACAAGGAGACCTTGTGTTTTCGGTCGAGCCGATGGGTTTGGATCGGAGGGACCGAGTTCAACTTGGAGTAAAGATTTTGTCAATCTCAGCTCACTTGGAAAATGAAATCTCACAAGGATTTTCAAGGAATTAAAAGAAAGATTAGCAATGAATTAACATCAAGGTAACAGAAGAAAATCAGAAAAGAGATCTAGATGATTTTTTTAAAAGGGGAACAAATAGTAAGAAATATATGCTAGAACACAAAGTAAATGATCAAAGAAACACTAGAGAACTTCATCTAGAGGGGGTCGGCGAAAGAGTCACCTATGTTAGAGTATATTCACTGAGGAGTCAAGTGATAGCACTTGATCGTAGGTCATCCTCATCGTTTAAGCTCAAAATGGGGTTACCATTTGTCATTCAATCATTTTTATGTATTAACATATTGTTGAGTTTCTTTGACTCATGACTTGGGGCAAAGCTTCTCTAAGATGGAATGACGTACCTTGGGTTGTGGTGTTGATCTTGATCATGTAGCCGAACTTGTTTTGGATGCTCAAGGTTGGTGTAGTCCATCAAGAGTTAGGAGCACCCTCAGTAGTTCGAGTTCATCTTCCTGCATGGGTTAGTTTTGCAAGGAAGAGCACTTGTGTATCCAAAATGACAATCATGAAACTTGATACCAAATGAAATTTTTTATATTGAAAATGTCAAAGAATATGTTGAGTGGGTTCATGCTTCCTTGTATTCAACCACCATATAGTGGGAACTTTGTGATGTAGAGATTCCTCAAAATGTGAGTGCTTCGCAATCTCATAGATTTGGGATCATCCAAATACCTACAAGGGTTAGATAACATGCAAGGGTACAAGTATAGATCCAAGACATATGATCATCATCATAAGAGACGTATCAAGGATTAGTCATAAAAAGGACGCATGCCTTGCATGTATCCAAATGGAGTTTCTACTCCAAGTTTGAGGCATCAATGTGTTCAATTCACCTCTCAAATGGCAAAATACTTTCTCATCAAGCGGTTTGGTGAATATATCTGCCAATTGCTTATTGGTATGAACATGCTTAAGATTGATGTCTCCTTTAGCAACATGATCTCGAATGAAATGATGACGAACTTCAATATGCTTAGTTCGACAATGTTGCACGGGATTGTGAGCAATCTTAATAGCACTTTGATTGTCACAAAGAAATGGAGCATGTTTCACATGTATCCCGTAATCCTTAAGGGTTTGGGTCATCCAAAGTAATTGAGCACAACATGATCCGGCGGCAATGTATTCTGCTTCGGTGGTGGATAAGGAGACCGAGTTATGTTTCTTGGAGGACCAAGACACAGGGATCTACCAAGAAATTGACAAGTACCCAAAGTGCACTTTCTATCAACCTTCTCACTGGCATAGTCCAAATCGGAGTAGCCAACAAGATCAAAAGAAGACCTCTTAGGATACCAAATGCCAAAGTTTGGTGTATGAATTAAGTATTTCACTATCTTTACATAGCCTTAAGATGACATTCTTTAGGGGCCGCTTGATATCGTGCACACATGCACACACTTAGCATAATATCGGGACGGGAGGCACATAGATATAGCGATGAACCAATTATAGAGCAGTAAACCTTTTGGTCAATCTGATTTCTTCCTTAGTCAAGTCAAGATGTCCACTAGTAGGCATGGGTGTTTTCATACCTTTACTTTATTGCATGTTGAACTTCTTGAAAAGGTCCTTGGTATACTTTGTTTGAGAAACAAAGGTACCTTCCTTAGGTTGCTTGATTTGTAAACCAAAGAAAAATTTGAGTTCACTCATCATAGACATCTGAAACTTCTCCAACATTAGCCTTCCAAACTTTTCACTAAAATGGGGGTTAGTACAACCAAATATGATATCATCCACATAATTTTGGCACGCAAATATTTCACCATTAACCCTTTTAGTAAAAAGTGTAGAATCAATCTTCCCAATTTCAAAGCCTTTTTCAAAAAGGAACTTGGTCAAGCATTTATACCATGCTCTAGGAGCTTGTTTAAGACCATAAAGAGCTTTGTGAAGTTTGTAGACATGATTAGGTTTCTTAGGATTGACAAAGCCGGGATGTTTTTTAACATAGACTTCTCCTCAATTTCTCTATTTAAAAAAGAATTTTAATGTCCATTTGGTATAAAGTGATATCATGGTGATTGGCATAAGCAAGTAAGATGCGTATGGACTCAAGTCTAGCAACGGGGGCATATGTCTCACCATAGTCCATACCTTCGACTTGAGTGTAGCCTTGGCCGATGAGATGGCCCTTGTTGCGTGCAACTTGTCCATCCTCATCTTTCTTATTCCAAAACACCCATTTGGTTCCAATGACATTGTGGTTGTCGTCCGGCTTTTCACCAATGTCCACACTTGATTCCTCTCGAAGTTGTGTAGCTCTTCATGCATAACATTCACCCAATCCGGATCCTCGAGAGCTTCTTCAACCTTCATAGGTTCAATACTAGAAATGAAAGAGTAGTGTTCACAAAATTTATCTAAATGAGTTTTAGAGCGAGTAATTATCCCAGTTTGAATATCATTAAAGATTTGTTCGACTGGATGGTCTCTTGTGACTCTTGCTCTAACTCGTGAGTGATTTTGTATGGGTTGGGGTGGAACCTCCTCTTCATTGTCTTCTTCTTATTATTGTCCTCCTTCATCATTGTTGGCACTTTCGTTCCCTTGTGGAGGTGGTGAGGGAGGTCGATGTGTTTCATCTAGATATACTTCCTCACTTTCTCCGTCTTGACGTGTTCCACTTGTGGATGCCTCCAAATCAACTTGTGGTTCATCTTGGTGTGAAGTTGAGGTTTCCACTTGAACAGACGAGGTACTCTCCTTCACCTCCTTTGGGCGAATCTTGCCAAAGGAAAAATCTTGAATTGCTTCCCATGGATCTTTGTCTCCTACATCAATTGGCAATTGCTCTACTTTTGAGTCGTTAGATTCATCAAACTTCACATCTACTGTCTCTTCAACCTTTCGGGTGAAATGGTTGTAGACACGGTGAGTGTGATAGTTTGAGCCATAACCGAGTAGGAAACTTTCATGAGATTTGGGAGCAAATTTCAAGCAATGATGGTTATCGAGAATTTAACACTTTGAGCCAAATACTCAGAAGTATCCAACTTGGGGTTTGTTACCGGTGAGAAGCTCGTATGCTGTCTTGCCGAGAAGCTTGTGAAGATACAGTGGATTCGTAGCATGACAAGTTGTCTCAACCGCTTCCTCACAAAAGTGTCTTGGCATCTTGTATTCATCAAGCATCGTTCTCGCCATCTCAATAAGTGTCCAATTCTTCCTCTCAACAACTCCATTTTGTTGAGGTGTATACGTAACCGAGAACTCATTTGAAATCCCTTGTTTGTTAAGAAAGGTATCCACATTGGCGTTCTTGAAATTCGTTACGTTATCGCTTCGAACCTTCTTGATATTCACTTCAAATTGGTTTTGGGCCTTCTTAGCGACGTTCTTGAAGATCTTTTGGACCTGCGATTTATCATCAAGAAAGAACACCCACATAAATCTTGAAAAGTTGTCAACAATGACCAAACTGAACGAGTTACCACCGAGACTCTTGTAGGCGTTGGGACCGAAATGATCCATATGAAGTAGCTCAAGCGGTCTTCTCATGGACATGAGGTTCTTCACGGGATGACTTCCTCCAACTTGTTTTCCTTCTTGACAAGAATGGCAAAGTCTATCCTTGACATGTTCAACACCAAGGATATGATCACCTTTAATAAGCTTATCAATATTTCACATACCCAGATGACCTAATATTCTATGCCACAAGCAACCTTTAGAGGATTTAGCAATTAAGAAACTACAAGGTTGATCTCTCTTAGTGAAATCAACAATGTATAGATTACCTCTATGAATGTCGGTAAAGACCATATTATGATTATCTCTTTGAAACACTTGGAAATCTATTTCAGTAAATAGAACATTCAAACCGAAGTCAGCTAATCTAGATACGGAAAGTAGATTATAACCAAGAGATTCAACGAGCATGACGTTTTGGATAGAGCTATCATGGGAGATGGCCACCTTACCAAGGATAACTACCTTACCCTTTGAGTTATCACCAAAAGTGACATACTTTCGGGGACCATCGTTTTCAGCAAGCTCACGAAACATGTCGCTATCTCCAGTCATATGATCCGTACTCCACTATCAAGAACCCATTACTTTCATCCGGCCATGTAGCTACTAAGGTTAGCCATAAGACCAAAGTGTCTCATTGACTAATCAAGATCAAAGTCACTATCATCATCCTCATCATAATATCCATGCTCAACATCGTCATGTGAATGATCATCACCTAGAGAGAGTGATTCATTAGATGTATGACCATGGCAATGTTCATGCTTATGATTCTAATGACTTGTGAAATGAAGCTACTAATGACTCCAACAACTCCTTTGGCACGCATAAGGTCACGAAGCTCAAATAGACAATAATCAAATTTAGGATCACTAGTGTCCATATTCTGCAAAGCAATGGACTTTTGGAGAATTTCATCTAGATTTTTCAAGGAATAGTTTGGAAAGCACTCTTCAAGATATTTCCATATAGTATAAGCACATTCAAATGTAGGCAAGCACACAAGCAAATTTCTAGCAATGCTCTCATGATAAGATCAGCTATTCAAAGATTGCGGGTCATGTCAAGATACTCATCGGGGGTAGGATGCAAAGGATGAATGGGGCACGTGTAAGGGCTAGTAATGTACCTGTTCAAGTTATATTCATTAAAAATCTCAAGCATCTCATTCTTCCAAGAACTATAGAACTCTCCGTCAAGAATAGGCACTCTACATCAAATACTCCCAATCATAGACTCATCCATCTTCCTCCAATGGTGATTAAACTAAAGCAATGGAGACCAATGCTCTGATACCAATTGAAAGGATCGGGAAGAGGGGTCTATAGCGGGTGATTCGACCCTCAACAAGTAAAAGTGGCAATTTTTAAGTTCTTCAAGTTGAGGCGAAGTTTTAGCACATGTTTAAGCATTCATAATACATTTGAAGCAAGCATGGCAAGAGTATGAGCATCGAAAAGAGTAAAGCATGCTAATTGTAAGAAAGTAAAGGGATGGGATTGGAGTGTGCAAACGCAATGAAGACATGGAGATTTTTGACATGATTCTGATAGGTGGTGCTATTGTACATCCTCATTGATGGAGGCTTCAATCCACTAAGGGTAACGGTTGTGCGAGTCCATGAAGGGCTCCACACATGAAGGGTCCATGAAGAAGCAACCTTGTCTATCCCACCATGGCCATCGCCCATGAAGGACTTGCCTCACTCGGGTAGATCTTCACGAAGTAGGCGATCTCCTTGCCCTCACAAACTTCTTGGTTCAACTCCACAATCTTGTCGGAGGCTCCCAAGTGACACATAACCAATCTAGGACACACCACTCTCCAAAAGGTAATAGATGTTGTGTTGATGATGAACTCGTTGCTCTGGTGCTTCAAATGACAGTCTCCACAACACTCAACTCTCTCTCACAGATTTGGATACGGTGGAAAGATGATTTAAGTGGAAAGCAACTTGGGGAATGCAAGAAATCCTGAATTTTGTGGCAGGATTGGAATATCTTGATCTCAACACATAAATAGGTGGTTCTCTCTCAGAAAATGTATGTTGGAAGTGTAGGCGCATTCTGATGGCTCTCTCAGATATGCAAAAGGGGTGGAGGGGTATATATAGCCTCCGCACAAAATCCAACTGTTACACACATTTGACCCAACTCGGTCAGACCGAATAGAAGAACTCAGACAGATAGAATCAGTTCAAAATGCTAAAGTTAGGAATCTCGGTGGGACCGACTAGAACAACTCGGTGGGACCGATGTGCTAGGGCTATGGCAAAACCTCATCTCAGGGAAGCCGATTGCTTGAACTCGGTGAGACTGATTTCAGCAAAGAGCCAACAGAGAGTTGGTCAAGCAAACTCGGTGGAACCGATTGCACATTTTAGTGAGACCGAAATAATTGCAACAGGCAACAGAGAGTTTGCAAGGCCATCTCGGCGATACCGAGAGCCGTATCGGTGTGATCGAAGTGTTAGGGTTTCTGGTAGTAGCTAGGTCAAATGAACTCGGTGGCGCCGGGTAGAACATTTCGATGGGGCCGAGTTTGACTTTGAGTTTTGGACATATTTAAAAATGAGAAAGTGGTTGAGGGCTTTGGAGCAATATTGCTAAGCATTTTGAGCAAGTAAACCAGTAAGCAACACTGCATCCCCTTTTAATAGTATTGGCTTTCCTATGGACTCAATGTGATCTTGGATCACTAAAATAGAAACGTAGACTCTTGAGCTTTTGCCAATATGTGTCCTTAGCATCTTGAAGGGGTTCCACATCCTCTTGTCCTTTCCACGCCATTGTTGAACTTGTCTGAAATACACTAGATAAAACATTACTCCAACAAGAGATATGTTGACATTAATTACCAAAATCACCCAGGGAGCACTTGTGCTTTCACTGAACCAGCTCGCCTCGCCCCCTATAAAACCTCCAATCACGCCCTAGGGTTTCCACCTTCCTCCTCTCCCTCTTCTCCGCTGCCGCCACCTAGGTAAAAGGCACCTACGCGACCTGCAGCTTCACCTTCCGAAGCCATGTCTGGGACAAGCCGAAGCTCTTCTCCCGTGTAGCCCGCTCCGCCGGTTCCCTCCTTCCTCATGGACCTTCGCGGCGCTGCCAAGACACCATTCCGTGGCCCGCTCTTCTCCCGTGTAGCCCTCTCCGCCAGAGGAACCAAGTTCCTAGACGTCCTCTTCCTCTGCTTCATCCTCTTCACGGTTCAGAGGAACGCCAAGTTTAGCGAGCCCTGTCGTCCCTTTGTCATCTCGGGCCCCCTCGTCGTGTTCCTCGAGGCCATGGTGAGAATCTGATCCTCCCCAAATTCTTCCCCAGCTTGAGTCCATCCCATAGCTCTTGTTTCACTCTTGACCGAGGCCACGGCCGCCATGGCCACATGTAGCAGCTCGGCCTACACTGTAACGCCCTCGATGCGGCTATATCTCCCATGTGTTGAAGCATGACTTAGAGGCATAACCGCATTGAAAGCAATGTTGCAAGTGAGGTAATCTTTGCAAACAACCCATGTAATACATAAAGGGAAAGAGATACATAGTTGGCTTACACTCGCCACGTCACACAATGCATAAATAACATTACATTCATCCAAATACACTCAAGGTCCGACTACGTTACCAAAATAAAGATAAACCCCAAATGCAACATAGTCCCCGATTGCCCCAACTGGGACCACTACTGATCATCTGGTAAAGACACGTAGTATCGTCCTGAGTCCTCATCGAACACCACTTGAGCTTAGTTGAATCACCTGGAGCGGTATCATCGGTCCCTGCATCTGGTTTTGGAAGGAATCTGTGAGTCACGGGGACTCCGCAATCTCACACCCTCGCGATCAAGACTATTTAAGCTTATAGGAAGGGAAAAAAGGTAGGATGTGGAGCTGTAGCAAGCGAGTAGCATGTATGGTGGCTAACAAATTCGCAAAAGAGAGCGAGAAGAGAAGGCAAAAGCACGGTCGAACAACTATGATCAAGAAGTGATCCTAGAACAACCTATGTCAAGCATTACTCCAAAACCGTGTTCACTTCCTGGACTTCGCCGAGAAGAGACCATCACAGTTACACACGCAGCTGCTACATTTTAATTAAGTTAAGTTTCAGGTTATCTACAATCGGACATTAACAAATTCCCATCTGCCCATAACCGCGCGCACGGCTTTTGAAAGTTCAAATCCCTGTAGGGGAGTCCCAACTTAGCCCATCACAAGCTCTCACAGTCAATGAAGGATATTCCTTCTCCCAAGACAATCCGATCAGACTCGGCATCCCAGTTACAAGACATCTCGGCAATGGTAAAACTAAACCAGCAAAGCCACCCGAATGTGCCGACAAATCCCGATAGGAGCTGCACATATCTCATTCTCAGGGCACACCAGATTGTCCAAACTTCCGGTAGGCCAGTCCAGAGTTGCCCCTGGTGGCCACCGGCGGCTGACAAGGTGGACCAACACTCAGAGGAGCACTGGCCCGGGGGTTTAAATAAAGATGCCCCTTGAGTCCGCGGAACCCAAGGGAAAAAGAGGCTAGGTGGTGAATGGTAAAACCAATGTTGGGCATTGCTGGAGGAGTTTTATTCAAGACAAACTGTCAAGGGGTTCCCATTATAACCCAACCATGTAAGGAACGCAAAATCCGGGGACGTAACACCGACATGATGGAAACTAGGGTGGAAAGAGTGGAACAAAACACCAGGCATAAAGCCGAGCCTTCCACCCTTTACCAAGTATATAGGTGCATTAAGATAACAAGATAATGTAATGATATCCCAACAAGTAAATAAATGTTCCATCAAGGAACGGCCTCCAATCTTCACCTGCAACTAGCAACGCTATAAGAGGGGCTGAGCAAAGCGGTAACATAGCCAATCAACGGTCTGCTAGGACAAGGTGGGTTAGAGGTTTGACATGGCAATTTGGGAGGCATGATAAGCAAGTGGTAGGTATCGTAGCATAGGCATAGCAAAAGAGCGAGCATCTAGCAAGCAAAGATAGAAGTGATTTCGAGGGTATGGTCATCTTGCCTGCAAAGTTCTCAAAGTTGACTTGATCCTCGTAAGCATACTCAACGGGCTCCTCGATCACATACTCGTCTCTCGGCTCTACCCAAGCAAGAACAACAATCAAAAGGAACACAATCAACCACGTGCAATGCTCAAGCAACATGATGCAAACATGGTATGATATGCGGGATGCGATATGTGATGCATAGGCATGATTTGGAAAGTAATGATTGAACCTGGCATCAACTTGGAAATCCAAGAGTGCCAATGCAAAGAGGAGGTGATTTCGGTCGAAATCGATATAAAGATCACCGGAATCGGATGCACAGTTTGGAAATGGCAAGCAAAACAAATATGGCACCGGTCTGCGATTAATAGCAAGTAGTCTTCTAAATGCATCAAGATAAATAAGCTACTGCACTCAAACTTGGCAACAAAATACATGGAAGGGATCCACCCATGATGCTTGACAAAAGTTGAACAATGAGCTACGGCTAATTCACTCAATAGCATGTTCAAACAAGCATGGCAAAAGTGCAAAAGATAACAGGTTTCAGACTACAAGCTACAGGATCATGTTTAACAGCATGACAGGAATTTAACATCAGGAAGCAATGTTTAGAGCACGATAACTACATGCTACAGGATCATGTCATGGCAAGGCAAGGCATGGCATGAAGCTACTCAAAGCATACAAAGAAAGTCCCTTACTGACCATAAGCCCAATGGGATCAGAAAATACAATTGCAACCACGTGAACATAGCAAAAACATAAACAGATTCAGACTTTGTGAAAAACTGGAGCATGCAAAACAAACATCAACTAGGCATGTTTACGAGCTCGATGCACTCACCACAAGGCATTGCATGATAATCTAATCATACACCCAACAAATAGACATGGCATAGAAGCTAGAAATGGCAAGAACAACATCATAGCATGCACAGATCAACTACAACAAGCTCGGCAAAATTGCTAAACATGTTAACAATCTGCCAGGAACATTTTATAGCAAAAGTAGAGGTCGATTGACTCAAGATAGGGTGTTCCATAATTACAAACAAAGATATGGATGGATAGAGCACCACAATATCTACAAAATATCCTTATTGATCATGCTCAAAAGAGGCACGGATCACTAGGAAACAACATGAACATATGGCATAAAAAATAATAACAGGGCAAGGACTTACAATATTTCTAAGTCCCTGAAATTATCATCATGAAGTAAGCTACTTTTCATGCTTGTGCTAGTCACCACAAAGATCACAAAAATACATGGCATACACCCCTGGCATGGCATACTTCAAAACACATGTAGAGCTCAGGATCATAGCATGTACACATTAATCATGGCAAAAATTACAAAAGGGCATTTGCTGAAACAGATCTGAAACTATGATCACATAGCCCTCTTCCAACAGCATTTCAGGCACCAAGATGAGCTCCAATGGAAATGATGCAATGAGATGAAATGATGTACTCCTCGAGACAAACATTCTGATATGCTACACGCACGAATCGGAGCAACGATGATGAAGTTATGATGCGTCAAAGTATGCAAAAAAATCTAGGGTTATGGGGGGAAAAGTCAACCCAAACGTCTCAGATCCAGATCTGGCACGGATTACGAGGTTCGTCGACACCGGAGTTATTGTAGCAGTTCGCCGGAGTTCGAAGGTGGCCCGAGCTTCACCAGAGAGGGACGCGGGGTGGCGCCGGGTAGCCGGACTTGGTGGCGCTCGCCGGCGCGGACGGTGAGGAGGCGACTCGGCGGCGTCGTGCGGCGGTGCGGGGCACTGGAGGCGGCACCGGAGCAGCGACTGGTCCGTGGCGATGGCGGCAGGGTGGCGAAGTGCGTCGGCGGTGGAGTGGGTGGCCGGCGCGGGCGGCGCGGCTCCGCGGGCGAGGGATGGCGGGGGCGGGCGCGCGTGGGCCGAGAGGGCCCGTCCCGGGCCTCAAGGGCCGGCAATGTGGGGCGGCTACCGCGGTGAACCACGGGATGACACGTGGCGGCGGCGGGGCGAAATGGACTCGTCCGGCGTCGGGATTTTTGTCCGGCGCGCGAGGAGAGGGAGTGGGCTAGGGTTTCGTCCGGATTTGGAATGGGGGTGTCTATTTATAGAGGTAGAGCGAGCTAGCAAGCTCCAAATGAGGTGCAGTTTTCGGCCACGCGATCGTGATCGAACAGCCTAGGTGATGGAGAGGGTTTTGCTGGGTTTTGGGCCACTTTGGAGGGGTGTTGGGCTGCAACACACACGAGGCCTTTTCGGTCTGTTGGTTAACCGTTGGAGTATCAAACGAAGTCCAAATGGCACGAAACTTGACAGGTGGTCCACCTGTAGTAAACCAAGGCCGCATGACAAGTCTCGGTCCAATTCAAAAACGTTTAACACCCGCACATGAAAAAGAGGTAGAAAGGGACACCGGAGGACATAGCAGCACCGGAATGCAAAATGGACAACGGGGAAAATGCTCGAATGCATGAGACGAACACGTATGCAAATGCAATGCACATGATGACACGATATGAGAAGCATGACAAAGACAAAACACACGGAGACAAAACCCGACAATGAGTAAATAGAATAACTTAGTGCCGGAAAAGGCAAGAGATGGAATACAATTAAGGTAGTTACATCCAGGGTGTTACAACACTCCACCACTACGAAAGGATCTCGTACCGAGATCTAGGACTGGAAAAACTCCGGGTACTCAGAATGGAGGTGATCCTCGCGTTCCCAAGTGGCTTCACGGTCAGAATGATGTGACCACTTGACTTTGAGGAATTTGATAGACTTGTTGTGAGTCTTGCGCTCAGTTTCTTCAAGAATAGCAACTGGGTGCTCATGATAAGATAGGTCTTCTTGGAGATTAATGTCTTCGAAGTTGACGGTGCGGTCAGGAGTCTTGAAGCACTTGCGGAGTTGAGAGACATGAAACACGTCGTGCACGTTTGCAAAGTTGGAGGGAAGCTCAAGTTGATAGGCGAGATCGCCTCTTTTGCTGACGATCTTGAAAGGACCCATGTATCTAGGGGCAAGCTTCCCTTTGATACCGAAGTGACGAGTACCTTTCATTGGAGAGATGCGAAGGTAGACATGGTCTCCGATCTCGAAAGCCAAGTCACGATGCTTGCTATCATAGTAACTCTTCTGGCGCGATTGCCCGACTTTGAGATTATCATGAATGACTTTGCACATTTCTTCTGCCTCTGTGATCAAGTCATTACCAAGAAGTTGACGTTCACCAGTTTCTGACCACTTAAGAGGAGTACGACACTTCCTGCCATAGAGAATCTCGAACGGGGCCTTGCCCGAACTCGCTTGGAAGCTATTGTTGTAGGAGAACTCGACATATGGAAGACAATCTTC
This sequence comes from Triticum aestivum, assembly GCF_018294505.1. NCBI lineage: Eukaryota > Viridiplantae > Streptophyta > Magnoliopsida > Poales > Poaceae > Triticum > Triticum aestivum. The sequence continues at coordinate 343,056,190 of NC_057809.1, read as the reverse complement.
CCACTTCATACTGAAAGAGATGACGCAAGCCCTGAGCATATCTTCAAGAATCTGATTGACACGCTCGACTTGGCCACTAGTTTGAGGATGAAAAGCTGTGCTGAAGAGAATGTTGGTGCCCATGGCCTTCTGAAAAGAATCCCAAAACTAGGAGGTGAAGATGCTACCACGATCTGAAGATATCAATTGCTGAATGCCATGTAGAGAGATAATCCTGGAAGTATATAGCTATGCCAACTGAGCTGCTGTGATAGATTCTTTTATAGGAAGGAAATGAGCCACTTTAGTGAGTTTGTCGATGACAACGAAGATAGCATCATTGCCACGCTTGGACTTTGGAAATCCAGTCATGAAGTCCATCTCAATATGGTCAAACTTCCATTCTGGAATGGCAAGAGGTTGTAGGAGACCAGCTGGTCGTTGGTGTTCTGCCTTCACTCTTCTGCAGACATCACATTCATTCACGAACTGACCAATCTCGCGCTTCATTCGAGTCCACCAATACAACTGCTTGAGGTCATGGTACATCTTTGTACTTCCAGGGTGGATAGAGAGGAGTGAATTGTGAGCCTCGTTCATAATGACTTTACGAAGGTCACCTTTAGGCACAAAAATGCGATCCTCAAAGAATAGAGTATCCTTGTCATCAAGATGATAGCACTTGTACTTGGGTTGACTCTTAGCAATCCCAATCTTCACCTTCTTCACCATGGCATCAAGAAGTTGAGCCTCACGAATCTGATCTTCCAAAGTAGGAGAGACTTGGAGATTGGCCAGAAATACTTGAGGAACAACTTGCAGATTGAGTTTGCGGAAAGCTTCACAAAGCTCGGGTTGGTAAGGCTTGAGAATCAAACTGTTGCAGTAAGCCTTCCTGCTCAATGCATCAGCAATTACATTGGCCTTGCCTGGAGTATATTTGATACTCAGATTATACTCTTGAATCATTTCGACCCAATGAGTCTTCCTGAGGTTGAGATTTGGCTGAGTGAAGATGTACTTGAGACTCTTATGATCAGTGAAGATGTCCACTTTTCTTCCCAATAAGAGATGTCTCCAAGTTAAAAGAGCATGGACAACTACCGCCAACTTGAGGTCATGAGTGGGGTAGTTCTTTTCGTTGGTCTTCAACTGGCGAGAGGTATAGGCCACAACTTTCTTCTCTTGCATCAACACTGCACCAAGACCTTGAAGGGAAGCATCACAGAAGACCTCAAGTGGTTTGGATTCATCAGGAGGAGTCAGAACTGGAGCAGTGACTAACTTCTCTTTCAGGGTGTTGAAAGCGATGTCACATTCAGGAGACCAGACGTACTTGACGTGTTTCTGGAGAAGGTTGTAAAGAGGCTTCGCAATCTTTGAGAAGTTCTCAACGAACCTTCGACAATAGCTTGCGAGACCAAGGAAGCTGCGGAGTTGCTTCAAATTCTGAGGTGGTTCCCAATTCACAATTGCAGACACCTTCTCAGGATTAACCGCTATGCCCTTGGCAGAGATGATATGCCAAAACTCGCACTTTGAAAACTTCTCATAGAACTGATGTTCTCTGAGTTTATCCAGCACCAAACACAAGTGCTTGGCATGATCCTCCTTGTTCTTGGAAAAGACCAAAATGTCATCGAGGTAGACCAAGGTGAAGTCATTTGTGTAGGCGTTGAAGATGAAATTCATCATGCGAGAGAATGTTGGCAGAGTGTTGACAAGGCCGAAAGACATGACAGTGTATTCATATGAACCATAGCTTGTTCTGAAAGTTGTCTTGGGAATATCTTCTTCACGAATGCGAATTTGATGATAGCCCATACGGAGATCAAGCTTGGAGAATACATGAGCACCTTTGAGTTATTCAAACAGCTCATTGATGTTGGGAAGTGGGTACTTGTTTTTTATAGTCTTCTTGTTCAATGGACGGTAGTCAACACAAAGTCAGTCCGTTCCATCCTTCTTCCTCACAAAAAGAACTCCACAACCCCATGGAGAAGAACTAGGTCGGATGATACCCATACACTCTTGAATATCGAGTTGCTTCTTCAGCTCCTTCAACTCTTCAGGTCCAAGCTTGTAAGGACAGTTGCAAACAGGATCCATGCCAGGCTCAAGATCGATGACGAATTCATCTGGCCGGTGCGGAGGCATTCCTGGAAGCTCTTCTGGAAAGACGTCTTGATATTCGCAAACGACTGGAATCTGAGAAATGGAATCCAACTCACCCTTCTCATTGAGAGAAAACAGACGGATGGTATTATCACGAGCAGCAAAGACGATTACATCCTCAGACGAATGTGTTAATTGAATCTGCCTGGCTGCACAATCAAGCTGAGCCTTGTTCTTAGAAATCTAGTCCATTCCGAGAATAAGATCAATATCCGAGTTACCAAGGACCATTGGAGTAGCCAGAAAATTGAAGTCGTCCATCATGATAGAAATATCCGGAACCGCGTAGTTTGCGAGCAAGCATTTAATCGGTGAGACAACTGCTAACGGTTTATGCAAAACTTGGGAAGACAACTCATGCTTAGATGCAAATGGTCTTGAGATGAAACAATGCAACGCACCAGTGTCAAAAAGAACTTTTGCCGGAACATCGTTAACAGGAAGGTTACCCATGATGACATTTGACGAGTCCTCTGCCTGAGCTGCATTCATCATGTTGACCTTGGCGAACTTGGGGTTATGGTTGACCACTTCATTGCTAGTAGATCTCACAGGAGGAGGAAGAGGAAGACGCCTCTGATTGAAGCATTTGTTGGCATAGTGACCTTTCTGCTGACACTTGTTGCATGTGATCTCCGAGAGCGGACAATGATACGGAGCACTTGATCTTGGAGCTTGAGATGTAGTCTTGTTCTGAAAGCCTGGGTTGGGTGGGTGGGAAGATCCATTGCCACCTTTGCTCTTCTGCTGATAAGGCTGACGGAACGGAGGAGGAGGTAGCCAATACTTTTGCTGCTTAGAAGCCACTTGAGTTGAGGAAGGAGTTGCATCTCTGACTCGCTTCTTGGAAGCATCGCACTTGAGTTGAGCAATCTCTTGCTTCATTGCCATATTGTAGAACTCATCGTACTTCTTAGTCTCAAAAAGCACGAGAGCAAGTTGGAGATCTTCTCTGAGGCCACCCCTGAACTTGTAAATCATGCTCTTCTCGTCGGTGACGTCCTGCTTGGCAAAATGAGCGAGCCTCTGGAACAGAATGTTATACTGGTAAATAGACAAGCTGCCTTGCTTCAGGTTGCGGAATTCCTCACGCTTGCTCTCAACAACACTCTGAGGAATGTGGTGAGCTTTGAAGTCTTGACGGAATTCATCCCAGGTAATCACACGGCCTCCTCTGGAATCTTTGTATTGCTGAAACCATTCTGCAGCTTGGTCTTTGAGTTGGAACAAGGCAAACTTGACAAAGTCCTCAGGTCTGACGTTACTGCACTCAAAATGCTTGCAGATCTCCACAAGCCAATCATCAGCGTTTGAGGCCTCGACACAGCTGCTGAAGGTCTTTTGCTGGTTAGCAAGGAACTGGTTGAGTGTAGCAAACTGTTTCTGATTGTTGCCATGGCCATGATTCCCTTGGTTGCGCTCTTGCAGAATTTGCATGATCAGCTGCATGTTTGCATTGGTAGTGGCCATCACAGCTTGCCATGCCTCCGGAGGTGGAGGTGGTGGTGGCGGATCAGGATTTGGAGTCGTACGCGTTGGAGGAGCCATCCTGGAGAGGGTGACATCCGTTAGCATCTTGACAGACATATATTGAAGCTGAAACCAACGGATAGAAATTGCAACATATAGTCTTCACATCCGAACAAAATGAACGAATGCATTCCAATTGAAATGGTCACATTTCCATAAATTGAGAAGCCACTTAGATAGAGGTAGAAGAATAAAACAACAAGGTACGGACAAGAACAAATACTTGGTGAGGATTACCCAATCACAAACCAAACATCCGCCGAAGAAGAACTAGAGCTACATGAATTCCCACTTATGAAACTCCCGAACCTTTCCGGTTATGCAATCAGATGCTGGGGATATAGGGGAAGCATAATATCTCACCCAAAGCTAGCAAATCCTACATCCAGTTGTATCCATCCATCAACACATAACCAAGAAACCTTCAGAAATCATTTACCTCAAACTTCGAAAAGCATCCATTATACGAGTTATGGCGATACTCCCAAACTCCCGCCCCAGTACTTGGTGGCATCGAGGTTATCTCACCAACAACTGCATAAAAGAGATTTTCGATGTCAGCGAAACTCAGGTATTCCAGAATCTCAACGATAAAATTGTGACAACAACACCTCGGAGCTCAACTCCCCGGGACACTGCCACAACCCCTAAATGTCAGGAGGCACCAAGAACAATGTTCTCGTCACAAAACCATCGGAACAATTCCAAGATACTCGCGTGATCCTATTTTTTTAGTGAAACTTGAGAAGAGAAGAGTCAAAACTCTATGTCAAGATGCCTCACTAGAGCGACGAAGGGATTGAGTAAAATGAAGTCCTACTCTCCGATATATATAATCCTAAATGACTCAAAACATTTTTCTAGACTCAACAACGCCAACGATTCGATCAAGCAGGGGGCTCCTAAGGTCGGCGAAGGCTCTGATTACCAACTTGTAACACCCTCGACGCGGCTATATCTCCCACGTGTCGAAGCATGACTTAGAGGCATAACCGCATTGAAAGCAATGTCGCAAGTGAGGTAATCTTTGCAAACAACCCATGTAATACATAAAGGGAAAGAGATACATAGTTGGCTTACACTCGCCACGTCAGACAATGCATAAATAACATTACATTCATCCAAATACACTCAAGGTCCGACTACGGTACCAAAATAAAGATAAACCCCAAATGCAACATAGTCCTCGATCGCCCCAACTGGGCGCCACTACTGATCATCTGGTAAAGACACGTAGTATCGTCCTGAGTCCTCATCGAACAGCCACTTGAGCTCAGTTGAAGCACCATGAGCGGTATCATCGGTCCCTGCATCTTGTTTTGGAAGGAATCTGTGAGTCATGGGGACTCAACAATCTCACACCCTCGCGATCAAGACTATTTAAGCTTATAGAAGTGGCAAAAAGGTATGATGTGGAGCTGCAGCAAGCGACTAGCATATATGGTGGCTAACATATTCGCAAAAGAGAGCGATAAGAGAAGGCAAGAGCACGGTCGAACAACTATGATCAAGAAGTGATCCTAGAACAACCTACGTCAAACATTACTCCAACACCGTGTTCACTTCCCGGACTTCGCCGAGAAGAGACCATCACGGTTACACACACGGTTGGTGCATTTTAATTAAGTTAAGTTTCAGGTTATCTACAACTGGACATTAACAAATTCCCATCTGCCCATAACCGCGGGCACGGCTTTCGAAAGTTCAAATCCCTGCAGGGGAGTCCCAACTTAGCCCATCACAAGCTCTCAGGGTCAACGAAGGATATTCCTTCTCCCAAGACAATCCGATCAGACTCGGCATCCCGGTTACAAGACATCTCGACAATGGTAAAACTAAACCAGGAAAGCCACCCGAATGTGCCGACAAATCCCGATAGGAGGTGCACATATCTCGTTCTTAGGGCACACCGGATTGTCCAAACTTATGGTAGGCCAGCCCAGAGTTGCCCCTGGTGGCCACCGGCGGCTAACAAGGTGGACCAACACTTAGAGGAGCACTGGCCCGGGGGTTTAAATAAAGATGACCCTTGAGTCCGCGGAACCCAAGGGAAAAAGAGGCTAGGTGGCAAATGGTAAAACCAATGTTGGGCATTGCTGGAGGAGTTTTATTCAAGGCGAACTATCAAGGGGTTCCCATTATAACCCAACCGTGTAAGGAACGCAAAATCCGGGAACATAACACCGATATGACGAAAACTAGGGCGGCAAGAGTGGAACAAAACACCAGGCATAAGGCTGAGCCTTCCACCCTTTACCAAGTATATTAGTGCATTAAGATAAACAAGATAATATTGTGATATCCCAACAATAAACATGTTCCAACAAGGAACGAACTCCAATCTTCACCTGCAACTAGCAACGCTATAAGAGGGGTTGAGCGAAGCGGTAACATAGCCAAACAATGGTTTGCTAGGACAAGGTGGGTTAGAGGTTTGACATGGCAATATGGGAGGCATGATAAGCAAGTGGTAGGTATCGTAGCATAGGCATAGCAAAAGAGCGATCATCTAGCAAGCAAAGATAGAAGTGATTTCGAGCGTATGGTCATCTTGCCGGCAAAGTTCTCAGAGTTGACTTGATCCTCGTAAGCGTACTCAATGGGCTCCTCGATCACGTACTCGTCTCCTGGCTCTACCCAAGCAAGAACAACAAGCAAAAGGAACACAATCAACCACGTGCAATGCTCAGGCAACATGATGCAAACATGTATGATATGCGGGATGCGATATGTGATGTATAGGCATGGTTTGGAAAGGAATAATTGAAACTGGCCTCAACTTGGAAACCCAAGAGTGCCACTGGAAAGATGAGGTGATTTTGGTCAAAATCGATATAAAGATCACCGGAATCGGATGCATGGTTTGGAAATGGCGAGTAAAACAAATATGGCACCGGTCTGCGATTAACAGCAAGTAGTCTTCTAAATGCATCAAGATAAATAAGCTACTGCACTCAAACATGGAAACAAAATACATGGAAGGGATCCACTCATGATGCTTGAAAAAAGATGAACACTGAGCTACGGCTAATTCACTCAATAGCAGGTTCAAACAACCATGGCAAAAGTGCAAAAGATAACATGTTTCAGACTTAGTGAAATTAACAGCATCACATGAATTTAACATCAGGAAACAATGTTTAGAGCACGATAACTACATGCTACAGGATCATGTCATGGCAAGGCAAGGCATGGCATGAAGCTACTCAAAGCATACAACAAAAGTCCCTTGCTGACCATAAGCCCAAAGGGATCAGAAAATACAATTGCAACCACGTGAACATAGCAAAAACATAAACAGAGTCAGACTTGGTGAAAAACTGGAGCATGCAAAACAGACATCAAGTAGGCATGTTTACGAGCTCGATGCACTCACCACGAGGCATGGCATGATAATCTAATCATACACCCAGCAAATAGACATGGCATAGAAGCTAGACATGGCAAGAACAACATCATAGCATGCACGGATCAACTATAACAAGCTCGGCAAAATTGCTAAACATGTTTACAATCTGCCAGGAACATTTTATGGTAAAAGTAGAGCTCGATTGGCTCAATCTAGGGTGTTCCACAATTACAAACAAAGACATGGATGGATAGAGCACCACAATATCTACAAAATATCCTTACTAATCATGCTCAAAAGAGGCACGGATCACTAGGAAACAACATGAACATATGGCATAAAAAAGGGTTAATTAGATAAATGCCACTCCAATTATGGCGATTCATAAAAATGCCATTGCAATTTCCAAACTTTGAAAAATGCCACTGCAAATTTTGCAATCTTTAAAGAACACCACTGCAGACTTCGAAAAATGCCACTGGAAGTGGCATGAAATGGCATTTTTCAAAGTTTGGAAATTGCGGTGGCATTTCTCAGAATCGCCATAATTGGAGTGGCATTTATCAAATTAACCCCATAAAAAATAATGACAGGGCAAGGACTTAGAATATTTCTAAGTCCCTAAAATCAGCATCATGAAGTAAGCTACTTTGCATGCTTGTGCTAGTCACCACAAAGATCACAAAAATACATGGCATACACCCCTGTAAATATGGCATGACATACTTCAAAACACATGTAGAGCTCAGGTCATAGCATGCACACATTAATCATGGATAAAATGACGAAACTGCATTTGCTGAAACAGATCTGAAACTATCAGCACATAGCCCTCTTCCAACAGCATTTCGGGCATCAAGATGAGCTCAAATGGAAATGATGCAATGAGATGAAATGATGTACTCATCGAGACGAACATTTTGATATGCTACACACACGAATCGGAGCAACGATGATGAAGTTATGATGCGTCAAAGCATGCAAAAAAAATCTAGAGTTACGGGGGGAAAAGTCAACCCAAACGTCTCAGATCCTGGTCTGGCGTGGATTACGAGGTTCATCAGTGCCGGAGTTGCTGTAGCAGTTCACCGGAGTTCGAAGGTGGCCAGAGCTTCACCGGAGAGGGACGCGGGGTGGCGCCGCATAGTCGGACTTGGCGGCGCCCGCCGGCGCGGATGACGAGGGGGCGACGCGGCGGCGTCCTGCGGTGGTGCGGGGCACTGGTGGCGGCGCCAGAGCAGCTACTGGTCGGCGGCGATGGCAGAAGGGCGGCGAAGGGCGTCGGCGGCGGAGCGGGAGGCCGGCGCGGGTGGCGCGGCTCCGCGGGCGAGGCATGGCGGCGGCGGGCGCGCGTGGGACGGGAGGGCCCGTCCCGGGCCTCACAGGCTGGCGATGTGGGGTGGCTACCGCGGCGAACCATGGGACGACATGTGGCGGCGGCGGGGTGAAATGGACACGTCCGGCGTCGGGATTTTTGTCCAGCGCGCGAGGAGAGGGAGGGGGCTAGGGTTTCGTCCGGATTTGGAATGGGGGTGTCTATTTATAGAGGTAGAGGGAGCTAGCAAGCACCAAATGAGGTGCGGTTTTCAGCCACACGATCGTGATCGAATGGCCTAGGTGATGGAGAGGGTTTAGGTGGGTTTTGGGCCACTTTGGAGGGGTGTTGGGCTGCAACACATACGAGGCCTTTTCGGTCCCTCGGTTAACCGTTGGAGTATCAAACGAAGTCCAAATGGCAAGAAACTTGACAGGCGGTCTACCGGTAGTAAACCAAGGCCGCATGATAAGTCTCGGTCCAATCCGAAAATGTTTAACACCCGCACATGAAAAAGAGGTAGAAAGGGACAAAGGAGGACATAGGATCGCCGGAATGCAAAACGGACAACGGGGAAAATGCTCGAATGCATGAGACGAACACGTATGCAAATGCAATGCACATGATGACATGATATGAGAAGCATGACAAAGACAAAACACACGGAGACAAAAACCCGACAACGAGGAAATAGAATAACTTAGTGCCGGAAAAGGCAAGAGTTAGAATACAATTAAGGTAGTTACATACGGGGTGTTACATACACACATGCATGAAAAGGCGCACCCACGCTGCGCTCTCCGCACTCACGTCCTCCATGCCATGCACCGCGCCGCAACACCGCAGCTCGACCGCAAGCCTCCCCATGCCCACCTACTAGTTGTCACTGCCATCTCACCATGACCACGCCGTAGTCGAGCACGAGCTTGAGCATGAGTCACTGCAGTCACGCGTTCTGAAGCTAACCCTCACCAGTTTCCACACGCCCGCCACTACCCTGCTGCTGCTAGTGCCACTGTGGTTGCTCACTGCCGTCTCCGGCAATCACCGTGCGTCCATGGTAAATCTAAGGTGGTGCCTTTACCATCCATTAAGTAGAGACATTCCCCTTTGTTAAACACAAACCCAAGGGCAGCCTGGCTGGTTAGCCACTCGCGCTCACATCCAGGACATCTTGAGTTCAAACCCAGCAACTTCCACATTTTTGTTGTTGTTGCTTCTGTTATTTCACACACACACACACTTGTTTCATCTTGGTCTGATCCCCACAAATTATAACCAGCATTGATCATTCCAACGGGCAATCGTAGTGCTTCTCTGTGGGATCAAATCCCAGCACTTCCAATTTGTTTATGTTATCCATTTTTTCTGCTGCACACATTGGCACTTGGGCCAATTCTATTAGGCCACCACTGCAGTGGTAGATTCGGCCCGTGCTTTCTCTCCGGTAGTTTTTTCCTTTATGTTATTTTGTTTTCTGTTTGGCCAGATTTGCATGCATATTGAGATGATCATATCTTTTAAATGGTTAATCCAAATAAAACATGACATATATGTAAAATGCTTAGAGTTTCATGTAGTTTAATGATTTGCAACTTTCATCCATGTCAAAAATATTTAAACTTGTTGTTTGCATTAGTTTTCACAAATGTCATGTTAAAATGGTTTATTTCATAACTAATTAACCGTAGGTCCCAATTAAATGAACTTTATATGTAAATGGTCTAGAAAAATGTATAGATTACCATGGTGCACTTTATTTTGCTGTTTAACAACATTAAATCTGTGTATAGGGCAGAACCGTAGCAATTTTGAAAATTGCATGTGGGGATTTTTCGAAATTGTTGTTTGTTGTTTCCGGCCCCATTTAAATTACCTAGATAGGTAGTTTTATTGGGCATCACCTCTTTCCATGTTAACCAACTTTTAATCTTGCCATGCATCATACTTGATTGTGCATCATGCCATGCCTATTCTTGTGTGTTTACCATGTTGTTTGCTTCTTGTTTGGTTGTGCTTCTTCTCGTTAGTTCCCGGTTTTGTTGCGATTGTGACGATGCGTTCGACTACGTGGGTTCGTCTACTTGATGGACTCGATCTTCTTCCGAGCAGGATTTTAGGGAAGATGACCTTTACCTTGTATATCACTACTATCTTTGCTTTGCTAGTTGTCTCGATGCTATCGCTGTGTCGCGCTACCTACCAATTGTTTGTCAAGCCTCCCAAATGGCCAGGATAATCCTCTAACCTTTTCCACCTTCCTAGCAAATCGTTGTTTGGCTATGTTGTCGCTTGCTCAGCCCTTCTTATAGCATTGCTAGTTGCAAGAGTAGTGCAGGTTGTTCCATGTTGGGACATGGATATCATGGGATATCACAATATCTCTTATCTAATTAATGAATCTATATACTTTGTGAAGGGTGCAAGGCTCGGCCTTTTGCCTGGTGTTTTGTTCCACTCTTGCCGCCCTAGTTTCAGTCATATCGGTGTTATGTTCCTTGACGAGCGCTCCTAACACATGTGGGTGTATGGGAACCCCCTGACCAATCTCTTAGGAAAGAACTTCTCCAGCAAGGCCCAACATTGGTTTCAAAATTTGTCAACATAACAATACTGATAATTAATTAATTAGCATAGGGGGTCGCGTCCTTGAGGATTCTTAATTCAACATAACACATGGGGGCTAGTGCTGATGGTGTTGGTCCAAACCAGGCGATATCCGGCGCCCCCTGGGAAACCAGGGTCTCAGCCAACCCGATGTCTTACCTGTCTGGTGTGCCCTGAGAACGAGATACATGTGTCTCCTATCCGGATTTATCGGCACATCGGAAGGTCTTTCTGGTTTAGTTTTTACCTTTGTTTGAGAGGCAGGTCCACATGAATTCATTATCGTAAGCATTGTGTTGTTCATGGTGTGAGGATGTTCCATCGGATGCACATGGAATTTATAATGGACCACTTGGAGCACCCTTGTAGGGTTTTAAATCTTTTTAGAAGCCGTGCCCTCGATTATGTGGCAGACTGGAAATGTATATTATCCGGTTGTAGAGAACTTGACACTAAACCCGAATTAAAATACACCAACCGTGTGCGTAACCGTGACCGTCTCTTTTCGAGGGAGTTCAGGAAGAGAACACAGTGGGGTTATGATTGACTCATAAGTAGTTCAGGATCACTTATTGAACATTACTAGTTGCGACCGCTATGCCTAATTACTCTTCTTACTCTTGTATTCGTAAGTTAGCCACCATACAATGCTTAGTGCATCGCAACCTCACCACTTATCCATTCCATACCCATTAAGCTTTGCTAGTCTTGATACCCATGGTAATGGGATTGCTGAGTCCTCGTGTGTAATGCCTTCGATGTGGCTATATCTCCCACGTGTCGAAGCACGACTTAGAGGCATAACCGCATTGAAAGCAATGTCGCAAGTGAGGTAATCTTCACAACAACCCATGTAATACAATAAGGGAAAAAGATACATAGTTGGCTTACAATCGCCACTTCACACAATACAAGAATAAAGCATAACATCAACTAGGTACAATCAACATCCAACTACGGAACCAAAATAAAAGAAGACTACCCCAAATGCTACACAGATCCCCGATCGTCCCAACTGGGCTCCACTACTGATCTATTGAAATGAAACAACACAAAGAACGAGATCTTCATCGAGATCCTCCTTGAGCTCGGTTGCTTCACCTACACGATATCATCGGCACCTGCAAACTAGTTTTGGAAGTATATGTGAGTCATGTGGACTCAGCAATCTCAAACCCTCACGATCAAGACTATTTAAGCTTACAGGTAGGGAAAAGGTATGAGGTGGAGCTGCAGCAAGCGACTAGCATATTTGGTGGCTAACATACGCAAATGAGAGCGAGAAGAGAAGGCAAAGCACGTTCGAGAAACTATGATCAAGAAGTGATCCTAGAACAACCTACGTCAATCATAACTCCAACACCATGTTCACTTCCCGGACTCCATCGGAAAGAGACCATCACAGTTACACACGCGTTGATGCATTTTAATTAAGATAACTATCAGGTTTTCTACAACCGGACATTAACAAATTCCCATCTGCCCATAACCGTGGGCACGGCTTTCGAAAGTTCAAGACCCTGCAGGGGTGTCCCAACTTAGCCCATCACAAGCTCTCACGGTCAACAAAGGATATTCCTTCTCCCAAGACAATCTAATCAGACTCGGCATCTTGGTTACAAGACATCTCGACAATGGTAAAACAAGTCCAGCAACACCGCCCGAATGTGCCGACAAATCCCGATAGGAGCTGCACATATCTCGTTCTTAGGGCACACTCAGATGAGACATCCTACGAGTAAAACCAACCCTCAAGTTGCCCCGAGGTGGCCCCACAGTCTACTCGGTCGTACCAACACTTAGAGGAGCACTGGCCCCGGGAGAGGGGGGTTTAAATAAAGACGACCCTTGGGCAGGCCTACCCAAGGGAAAGAAAAGGCTAGGTGACAAGTGCTAAACCCAAGGTTGGGCATTGCTGGAGGAGTTTTATTCAAGGCGAACTCTCAAGGGGTCCCATTATAACCCAACCATGTTAGGAACACAAAATCAAGGAACATAACACCGGTATGACAGAAACTAGGGCGACAAGAGTGGAACAAAACACCAGGCATAAGGCCGAGCCTTCCACCCTTTACCAAGTATATAGATGCATTAATTAAATAAGAGGTATTGTGATATCCCAACAAAATATCCATGTTCCAGCACGGGACAAACTCCAATCTTTACCTGCAACTAACAACACTATAAGAGGGGCTTATCAAAGCGGTAACATAGCCAAACAACGGCTTGCTAGGACAAGGTGGGTTAGGGTTTTGACATGGCAATATGGGAGGCATGATAAGAAAGTGGTAGGTATCGTAGCATAGGCATAGCAAAAGAGCGAGCATCTAGCAAGCAAAGATAGAAGTGATTCCGAGGGTATGGTCATCTTGCCTGCAAAGTTCTCCGAGAAGACGAAAACTTGATCCTTGTAAACGTACTCAACAGGCTCCTTGAACATGAACTCATCTCCCGGATCTACCCAAAGCAAGAAGAACAAGCAAAGGGAGACACAATCAACCACGTGCAATGCACAAGCAACATGATGCAAAGCATAACATGACATGCGGGATGTGATATGCGATGCATATGCATGATTCGGAAAGGGAAGATTGAACATGGCCTCAAATTGGAAAACCAAGAGTGACACTGGAAAGGGGATTTGATTTCGGTCGAAATCGATATAAAGATCACCGGAATCGGATGCACGGTTTGGAAATGACAAGCAAAACAAATATGGCACCGATCTGCGATTAACAGCACGAGACCATCTAAATGCATCAAGAACAACAATCTACAGCACCCTAACATAGCAAAAAAATACATGGTAGGTATCCACTCAAGATGCTTGACAAAATATGAACACTGAGCTATGGCTAATTCACTCAATAGCAGGTTCAAACAAGCATGGCAAAAGTGCAAAAGATATCAGGTTACACACTTAGTGAAAATAACAAGTCAGGAATTTAACATCAGGAAGCAATGTTTAGATCAAGATAACAACATGCTATGGGAACATATCATGGCAAACCAAGGCATGGAATCAAGCTACTCAAAGCATACAACAAAAGTCCCTTACTGACCATAAGCCAAAAGGGATCAGGAAATACAATGGCAACCATGTGAACATAGCAATTATCGTTAACAGATTCAGACTTAGTAGAAAATTGGAACATGTCAAAACAGATATCAAGTAGGCATGTTTACGAGCTCGATGCACTCACCACAAGGCATTACATGACAAAATAAGCATACACCCAACAAGTAGACATGGCATAGAAGCTAAACATGGCAAGAACAACAACATAACATGCATGGATCAACTACAACAAGCTCGGCAAAAATGCATAACATGTAAACAATCTGCCAGGAACATTTTATAGCAAAAGTAGAGCTCGCTTGACTCAAGCTAGTGTGCTCCATAAATGCAAACAAATACATGGGTGGATAGAGCACCACAATATCTACAAAACATCCTTACTGATCATGCTCAAAATAGGCACGGATCACATGGTAGCAACATGAACACATGGCATAAAAATAATGACAGGGCACAGACTTAGAATATTTCTAAGTCCCTAAAATCAGCAACATTACGAGAGCTACTTTGCATGCTTGTGCTAGTCACCACAGAGATCACAAAATACATGGCATACACCCCTGTAAAGATGGCATGGCATACTTCAAAACTCATGTAGGGCTCAAGTTCATAGGAGGCACACATCAATCATGGCAAAATTGATATGGAACTGAAACTAACAGAAACTAGCACTCTTGCAACAGCATTTAGGGCATCAAGATGAGCTCAAATGAACATGATGCAATGAGATGAAATGAAGTACTCGTCGAGACGAACATTTCCATATGCTATACGTCCAAAACGGACCCACGGGTGCAGAGTTATGATGCGTTGAATAAAGCTAAAAATACTGGGGACTTAGTCGAAAATTAGACCTCGCGGGAAAAGTCAACCCGGGACGGGGTGGATCCGGATCGGGACGAGGTGCACTTGGTTCGGGGGAGTGGTGGATCTCATCCCACTCTCCGGATCGGATCTGGCCGGCGAGGGAGGAGGACGCCGACGAGGGGCGCGCGGTGGCCAGAGCTTGCCGCGGCGAGGCGCCGACGAACGCCGGCGAGGAGGATCCGGGCGGGGTCAAGCGCCGTGGTGGAGGAGGAGGCAGCTCACGGGCATGCGGGGTGGCACCGGAGCGACAAGGTGCGTCAGGGAGGCGAGGCGGTCCGGCGGCCGCGTGGAGGTCGCCGGCGGCGAGCCAACGGGGCGGCGCGGTCGGCCGACAAGAGAAAAGCTGGCGGCGTGGTGAGCGAAGGCTCGGGCGGCGACGCGGTGGCGGTTCGGGCCCGGGGCGGGCCGGATCTGGGCACCGCGGGCCCGCGCAATGGAGCAGGAGAGAGAGGGCGGCGGTGCTGACGCGTCGCGCCCGGATTCGTCCGGCGCGGCGTCTGGACGTGTCCGGCAGTGGAGTGGACATGTCCGGCATCGAGCGGGGGGATTTTTTAGGGTTTCATCTGCCCGAGATTTCGGAGGAGAGCACATATTTATAGGTAGAGGGAGCTAGGAGAGTCCAAATGGAGTGCGGTTTTCGGCCACGCGATCGTGATCGAACGACCGAGATGATGGAGGGGGGGTTTTGGTGGGTTTGGGGCCACTTTGGAGGGGTGTTGGGCTGTAACACACACGAGGCCTTTTCGGTTTCTCGGTTAACCATTGGAGCACCAAACGAAGTCCAAATGGCATGAAACTTGACAGGGGGTCTACCGGTATTATACCAAGGCCGCTTGGCAAGTCTCGGTCCAATCCGAGAATGTTTAACACCCGCACACGAAAATAGGTAAAAGGAGACACCGGAGGACGTAGGGGCGCCGGATTGCAAAATGGACAACGGGAAAAATGCTCGGATGCATGAGATGAACATGTATGCAGATGTGATGCACATGATGACATGATATGAAATGCATGACACGCAAGAAAATGACAAGGCAACAACAACGAATAACTGGAAGACACCTGGCACATCGGTCTTGGGGCGTTACAACACTCCACCACTACGAGAGGATCTCGTCCCAAGATCTAGAATGGCACCAAAGAGAAAACAAAAGAGGAAGAGCAAAGGTAAAACTAAGTTGCTTCTTTGACAAACGAGTGAAACCAAAGAACCTTGAGAAGGTTAAGCCATTTCGAGAAAAGAATACAATGAAGATGAACGAAGTTGACAATACTCCGTTAGAAAAGAGGAACAAGGTAGATCAAATTCAGGCAGCACTCCGGTTGAAAAAGAGACGCAAGATGATAAGAACTTGAGCAGAGGGCACAACACTCCGGTTAAATGGATAAGCATTAAAGGAGCACGACCCTCACCATTCGAGATTATGAGAGAAGAGAGCAACAACAGAATGGCTCCGGAAGAAATGAAAGAATGGAATGGAATTAACTGAGGGAACACAAGATCTTGGGAGAGCATGCTTACAACAAATGCTAGAACGGAGACGTTGGATTATCAACAACGAAAGGATAAGATTTAAGTGGGCTTATGGAAAACAACTCAAAATTATGAGGTGAAATTCTGCCACTAACGGAAAACAAGATTGGATTGATATGACAAGGGGTCGAGAAACTATCTCACTGGAAGGATAAATGAAGAACTTGGATCATTTGTGAGCACCAAAATAGCAACAGTCCTTATGGAAGGCTTTAGGTGAAATATAACCCCAGATAACTACAACGAAGAGGTTCATGGATTTAATAAACCTCATTCTTAACAACATGTGAATCATGACGCACGAAGGGAAATTATCAACAATGACATAACCCCACCTCAAAAGATAATTTAAAAATAATTGCACTCCAGATTGCAAGAAGAAGAATGATTGAGCTCCTCTGAATAGAATCTCGATGAAAACTTCGAGAAGGAATTAAATCCTTGATGAACCATCATGTAAAACCTTCCTGAAGAACTCCGGTAATAAAAGGATGACCAAACGAAAGGAAAGAGAAGTTCAAAACACAAGGTGAAACCTTGCAATGATTTAGATGGATCTCTGGAATAAGGAATTGAATTTACTCGATGAAAAAAGAATAAGAATTACATTGTGCTTATCCTTCACCAATTTAAATTGGTGACAAGCAACGGATTTGGCATACTACTTATTCTCGTGGAAAGGATTAAAGAGAGGTATAACCTAAACTTGAGAAGGTCTTCAACGAACCACCGGTAGGAATTAAAAAGAATGAATAAAACATGAAGAAACACCAGAAAGGATTAGCAAATAAACGAAGATGCTTGAGAGAATTTAGATACAAATGAACGTATAAATCACGAACTGATTAAAGAATACTTGAATGATGCACCGGTAAGATTTGGAGAACAAGAGCTGAAAGCTGGGATGAAGAATCCTGAATTGATGGCCTCTGGAGAATCAAACTGAAAAGACTCCTGAATTGCTCCGGAAGGATGAAAAGAATTCTCGCAATCAAAACAATTATGAGAGGATGGCATCATGCTTGAACTGAGAATCCTTGAGAGAAAGCACAAGATTTAGAGGAAACACTTCTTCGGTCTTCAAATCCGAGAATGACGATGAGAAACACCACCAAGAATTGTTGAGATACTCCGGGATGACAAATTTAAAGGTTGAGCCAATGGTGATAAGAATTTGAAAGATCTTGGAGAAAGACATTTGACTGATGACAAATCGTTCTTACATCAATCTTCGGGATGAATTTGAGACTAACTCTGGGAAAATTAGAAGAGTCAGGTAAGATCCTGGGAAAGACCTGTGGGTTAGGACCCACTCAAGAGAAAAACACCGTTGAACGATTACTTGAAAAGGATATAGCACCGGTTGAATAAAATAGCTTGAATGAGATAACAACCTCGAAAGAACTTGAGCGAATAGAGAATGGAAACTTGTATCTTATGAGATATCTTCAGCACTCCAGAACAAATGAATATTGCGAGGGGAATGATTAAGAGGTGCACCGGCATGCGAAAGCATTGAAATGAGGAAAAGATATGATCAACAAAACTTGACTTGAATCAACCGGAGAAGAAAATGAGTGAAGAGTGACGAACATGAAGAGCATCTTCATGTGAACCACCGGGTAAGAACATTGAAAGAAAAGAATGGAGAGACTTCACATCAATAAAAGGATACTTGAATAAAGATTCTGAGTCTTTGAAGAAAAAGGGTGGGAGGGTGGGGAAACAACGGCAAACTTGGGGATAGATGAACCAAACACCATTGGGAAGAACTGATTATTGATCTTGCGGGTGTTGAAATGATTGGAACCACTTGAAGAGAAAACAAACCGGTTGAAAAGGATTGACATGACAATCTCGATGATCAAGAAGGATTAGTATTCACATAGAAATATGAGAACACCGCTTAGGGAAGGTATGGAATCAACATTTGACATCGAAGCAACTCGAATACCACAACTGAAAAACAAAACAAAGGATTGCCTTGCAAAATAAGCTGGAACAAACATATGATAGAGATTTCGTCCGAAGTTTTCATGGTGGGGCCTACACGGGCTCGATCGTATAGCACCATCGTGTACAAGGCAGTGCACATGACATACGAAGCGTCCCCGAGTCAGCATAGCCAAGGACTCTTTAAGACACAACGAGACCACTGTAAAACCAACCGTGGATAGGCGGACCACTAGACATCGAACCCCAATTTCATATCATACATCTGTCAGAAAGATATCCTACAAGCTACTTGAATTCCCACTTATAAACTCCCGAAACTTTCCGGTTATGCAATCAGGTGTTGGGGATACATGGGAAGCATAATATCTCACCCAAAACTAGCAAATCCTACATCCAGTTGTATCCATCCTTGAACACATAACCAAGAAACCCTCGGAAATCATTTACCTCAACCTTCTAAAAGCATCTGTTATACGAGTTATGGCAATACTCCCGAACTCCTGCCCCAGTACTGAGTGGCGTCGAGGTTATCTCACTAACAACTGCATAAAAGAGATTTTTGATGCCGGCTAAAACTCAGGTATTCCAGAACTGCAACGATAAAATTGTGACGACAACACCTCGGAGCTCAACTCCCCGGGACACTGCTGTAAGTGCATCTAGTGCCACCCCTAGTTGGTTTTGGAGTATTGACGACAAATCTGGTTGAGGGACTAATGTGTTTGTGAGAATTGCAGGATAACACAGGTAGAAGTCCCTCATTGATTCGGTTTTACTACCAGAGATGACCCCTAAAAATGTATGAAGACATTGAAGTCAAAGGTGGTATATGAAGATATTCACATTGAAGACTATGACAAGAGAAGACACTATATGAAGCCTATGGAGCTCGAAGACTTAGATCTTTCGTAGTTTTTTTTATTTTTGTGTTGAGTCATAGGAACCACCGTACTATTAAGTGGGGTCCAAGAGAACCAGTCAGAATGACTGAAGTGATGCCTAAACCAAAAACCTATGTCTTCGAGTGAAGACTATGAGAGCGAATCTTGTCCAGAGTCGGACAAGTCAGCTTTGCTTGTAGCCCAAGTAAAGTTGCCGTGTGAGTTTGAAATCTGACCATTGGAACACGTGTCAGTTCCTTAGTGACCCAGGGTCATTTCGGACAAATCAGGTCGGGTTGCCAAGTGGCTATAAATAGCACACCCCCTACATCCATAAATGGTTGGCTGCTCAGATTGATAGTATGGCTTTTGCCGTTTGAGAGCAACCCACCTCGAAGCCTTTGAGAGAGAATTCCTTGCGAGGATAAATCCCTAACCACAAGAGCCAGAGAGAATTGGGCATCACTTAAGTCTTCTTGTCTGTGTGATCTGAAGACTTATTACACTTGAGGACTATGCATCCTCCAGCCGGTTAGACGTCACGTTCTAAGCATCCAAGAGACATTGTGGATTGCCGGTCAACAAAGTCTGTGAAGGTTTGGGAGTCTACCTTGAAGACTTACCAGAGTGATTGGGCGAGGTCTATGTGACCTTAGCTCAAGGAGAATATGGTGAGGACTGGGTGTCCCGAGCTGCGTGTTCAGGACTAGGTGTCCGGGACTGTGTGTCCTAAGGTTTAAATACCTAGCCGCTCCAACCAGACGTACAGTTGTCACAGCAACTGGAACTGGTCCAACAAATCATTGTCTTCAACGAGTCACTGGTTTCATCTTCACTTCACTTTACTTACTGTTACTCATTGTGAAGTCATTGTATGTGTGCACTATCATTTGTCTTCACTGAGTGACTGCATGTTCTGTTTGGCTTCACAATAACTTCCTACCTGATCCTTACTACCTAGCTGCTATTAGTCTTTGTGCTTTCACTTCATTGAATACTTGACTATGGTTTGCCTAGTGTAGTCTACCTTCCGCCGCATGGTAATAGGTTTAATTCTATCGTTTGTCTTCAAAACTTCTATGTTCTGAAGACTTTCATAAAAATCGCCTATTCACCCCCCCTCTAGTCTATATAACGCACTTTCAATTGGTATCAAAGCCAGGTGCTCCCTTGTTCTGTGTGATTGGGTTTAACCACCTGGAGTTTTAGCTATGTCGACTGCAGGGATAATTAAAGTCTCCGCTGCGTGCCCCGTCTTCGATGGAACTGAATATCCCTACTAGAAGAATAAGATGCGCATGCATCTTGAAGCCATTGACGTCGACCTATGGTATGTCGTCGAGAACGGCGTTCCCAAGGCTGGAGAAGGTGTCACTGCTGCTGATGTCAAGAAATTCGTTCAACTGGAGTCTACTGCCAAGAATATCATCTCTGGTCATCTGACCAAAGGACAGTATGGCCGTGTGAGTGCTTTGAAGACATCCAAGCTGGTCTGGGACTGGCTCTCCAAGGTCAATGAAGGCATCTCAACCCAGAGAGATTAGAGAATCAGTGTCCTTCGCAACATCTTCAACCGCTTCAAGCGAAATGACAATGAGAATGTCCAGCACACATTTGACTGACTCACTGACATCACAAATGAGCTTCAAGCCCTCGGCGCCACTAAGATTACCAAACACGAAGTCGTCAAGACGCTGCTGAGATCACTTGATAGTTCGTTCGACATCCTGGCCCTGATGATTCAAGAACGTCCTGATTTCAAGACACTCGATCCGTCTGACATACTTGAGAGGCTCAACACACATGAGTTTCAGCTTTCGGAGAAAAGAGATATCTACGGTCCAAACTATGGGCGAACTCGTGCCTTGAAGGCAAAAGCTGTCTCCTCATCTGAAGAAGAATCTGACAGTAGTTCTGATGATCCTGAAGACATTGGAAGGAAACTTGCTATGCTTGTCAAGAAGTTCCAAAAATTCACCAAGAAGAAAGGCTTCAGAAAGTCTTCCTGGTCAAGTTCAAGGAATGATGAAGCTCCTGCTCATGACTACAAGAAGAAAACATGTCACAAGTGCAAGAAACTTGGCCACTTCATCTCTGAGTGTCCACAGTGGGACAATGAGAACAAAAAGAAGAAGAAGAGCAAGGAATATGACTCTAACGACAAGAAGAAGAAGAAGAAGAAATACTCAAAGTCTTCTTCCAAGTCTTCCTCAAAGTCTTCATCACACAAGAAGAGCTCATCTGGCAAGGCACGTGCGTTTGTTGGCAAGGAAATGGATTCAAAGGAGGAGTCTGCTTCTGAGGAGACGGAGGTAGAGTCTGAGGAGGAATCCAACTCAGGCGTCGCAAGTCTGGCTACAGCATACGTTGCCAAGTCCATCTTCAACACTAAAGACAATGCCTTCATCACCGACACCGATGCAAATGACAAGGACTACTCTGCTTCTACCTACTGCTTCATGGCACGCGGTGCCAAGGTAAACACACGCACTACTCACTATCAAACATCTAGTGACGATGACTCTGATTGTGGTTCAAAACCTAGCTACAAAACACTTGCTAAAATTGCAACTGAACAACAAAAAGCTATGGAACATATTCAAAAACTGTTAGACAGAAGCGATGATCTGTTAGGTGCTGAAATGACTTGATCTGAATCCTTAATTGAAGACATAAAAAATCTTCACGTTAAGTATCAGGAACTTGAAAGTCGTCATGAAACTCTCTCAACAACTCATGAAAAGCTTTCCTATGATTATCTTCAAAGGAAGACAGATCTTGAGAAATTGAGAGCGGTTCATGAAGATCTTCAAACGGAAACGAGTCACTTCGCGCCAAACAGATCAGTCCCACTTAGGAAGGATTTGAACCACCATGTCTTAAATGCATTGAGCGTGATAATGCTATTTTTGTTGCTGAATGTTCTACTGCTACTGCTGTTGCAATATCTTCAACTGTTGATGTGGTAACTAACCCCTCTGCTAAGGATACCACCGCTATTGCTGATGAGAATGCTAGGTTGAAGACATTGCTTGAAACAGGGATGTACAAAAGTCTTAAAGGGCATCAGACGCTATGTGATGTCCTGAAAGAGCAGATTCTGAACCGAAACCCTAGGAAAGAGGGTGTAGGGTTCGTAAGGAAAATGAATGCAGATGGCTCTTACTAGAAACCTGAGCAGTACCCCAAAACAATGTGGGTTGCTGCAAAGGAACCTTCAGCAGATCCATCCAATGTATCTGGCTTCACTTGTGCTAACCCCATTATCATTGATGAATCCTTTGACGCAAACTATATACTGTTTAAGAATCAGAATGGTGAAGTATTTGCCAGGTACATTGGTACTAACTGCAGGAATGTACCGCCTATGAAGAAGATCTGGGTTCCGAAAAGGTGTCTGCAGAGTCTTCCTATGAATGTCATCATGACACCTCACGTGAAGAAGACAAACCTCAGACCAAAGACTTCATACGGTCCAAAGGCTTCATACAGACAGAGGACTCGCCTGAGTCGCACTAACGCAAATGTTTTGCAGGGAAACCATACTCAGGCATATGAATATGAGAGTGGTTCATCAAACCGCCATGTTCATAAGACCAAGAACTATTCTTCTTATTCTTATGAGTACTATTGTCCGCCTGCAAGACTGTTTGCTAAGGCTTCAAAGCCAAAATTCTCAGATGCTGCACTTAGACTTATTGCTTCTAAGCCGCCCTTGATGTGGGTGGCTAAGAAAGCTTAACTCTCTTTTGCAGGGAAAGGTCTCCAGCAGAAAACCAAAATCGTCTGACGCTATTGCTGGGGACCTTAAACATCTTGTAGGGCGCAAGATCAAATGCCCAAATGGTCTTACTATGTACTTCGTACCTGAATCGCTTGCTACTCTCCCTATTAGTCCTAACCTGGATCTAAGCTTTCATAAACCACTTGTTCGTCAAATGTTTTTGCTTCACAATGCTCTTGGTGAAGCCTATCCCCCTAACTGCACTATAGGGTATGACACCAGCGTCTTTAGAATGGATTATTGACAGTGGGTGTACAAATCACATGACTGGCAAAAGAAGTCTTCTTATGGACTCAACCTTACATCCATCCGACAAGAGCCACATCACATTTGCTGACACTGGTAAAAGTAAGGTATTGGGTCTAGGTAGAGTTGCAATCTCAAGGGATCAACACATGGATAAAGTCATGCTTGTTGAATCCCTTGGCTTCAACTTAATGTCTGTCTCAATGCTTTGCGATTTGAACATGATCGTAATGTTTGGAAAATATCGTTGCCTTGTACTAATGGAATCTGACAAGTCTCTAGTGTTTGAAGGGTATCGAAAAGATGATTTGTACGTGGTAGATTTCTCAGCAGGGCCACAGCTTGCAGTATATTTTCTAGCAAAGGCTTCAGAATGCTGGCTCTAGCATCGGAGGCTAGGGCATGCTGGCATGAGGAACCTCCACACCCTTGCAAATAAGAAGCATGTCATAGGCATCAAGGGCGTCATGTTCAAGAAAGATCACTTATGCGGTGCCTGTGAAGCAGGGAAGATGACGAGGGCCAAACATCCCTCAAAGACAATCATGACCACTACTCGACCCTTCGAACTGTTTCACATGGATCTTTTCGGTCCCACTCATTACTCAACTCTAACTACTACTGCTTGCCTCTATGGCTTCATTATTGTTGATGATTATTCTAGATATACTTGGGTGCACATAATCCTTTACAAGACTGAAGTGCAGGATGTCATCAGACGCTTCGCCAATCGAGCTATGAACAATTTTGGCGCCAAGATAAAGCACATCAAAAGTGACAATGGCACTGAATTCAAGAACACTGGCCTTGATACATATCTTGATACCTTGGGCATCACACATGAATTCTTAGCCCCGTACACGCCACAGCAGAATGGCGTCGTCGAACGCAAGAACAGAACACTAATTGAGATGGCCAGAACGATGCTAGATGAATACAAGACCCCAAGAAAATTCTGGCCCGAAGCCATTGATACTGCATGCCATACAATCAATCATGTTTATCTTCACAAGCTACTGAACAAGACATCTTATGAGATCCTTACTGGCAAGAAGCCAAATGTCAGTTACTTCAGAGTATTTGGCACAAGGTGCTGGATCAAGGACCCACATCACACCTCAAAATTTGCACCAAAAGCACATGAGGGTTTTATGCTTGGATATGGAAAGGATTCGCACTCCTACAGAGTCTTCAATCTCTTTCATTACAAAGTGGTTGAAATAGTGGATGTGCGGTTTGATGAGACCAACGGTTCACAAAGAGAGCAGCTGCCAAATGTGCTAGATGAAGTTCCATCCAGTGAATCAATCAAGCTAATGGGAACTGGAGAAATTATACCTTCTGAAGCTCATCCTGAAGAAGAACTTATCATTTCAGCACCTGATCAACATGAAGACAAAGCTCAGCCTGAAGACATTCCTTCCAACAACGACAATGAACAGCAAGAGCAAAGTCTTCGCCCTGTGCATCCTCGCGTTGCCCATGAAGTGCAGATTGAAAGAATAATTGATAGCATCTATGCACCTGGTCCACTCACTCGTTCAAGGGCAACTCAGCTAGCAAATTTCTGTGGGCACTTCGCATTCGTCTCAATAGCAGAACCCAAGAAAGTTGAAAAAGCCTTCATGGAACCTGGATGGATTCAAGCTATGCAAGAAGAGCTTCAACAGTTTGAGCTGAATAATGTATGGGAACTGGTTAAGCGTCCTGATCCATGGAAGCACAATATAATAGGCACCAAATGGATATACCGCAACAAGCAAGATGAGCATGGTCAAGTTGTCAGAAAAAAAGCTCGTCTCGTTGCTCAAGGATATACTCAAGTGGAAGGCATTGACTTCGATGAAACATTTGCTCCTGTGGCGAGACTTGAAGCCATACGCATACTGCTGGCCTATGTAAATCATCATAACATACTTCTATATCAAATGGATGTGAACATTGCCTTTCTCAATGGCAAGATTGAAGACGAAGTGTATGTTGCACAACCGCCTGGCTTTGAAGATCCAAAACATCCTGACATGGTATACAAGCTCAACAAGGCACCGTATGGCCTCAAACAAGCCCCTCGGGCCTGGTATGACACACTCAAATACTTCCTGAAGAGCAAAGGCTTCATACCTGGTTCCCTAGATCCCACTCTTTTCACGAAGACATATGATGGTGAACTGTTTGTGTGCCAAATATATGTGGATGACATTATCTTCGGCTGCACCAATCAGAAGTACAGTGAAGAGTTTGGATATATGATGCAAGAGCAATATCAGATGTCCATGATGGGGGAGCTGAAGTTCTTCCTCGGTCTTCAAATACGACAACAACGCAATGGCATCTTCATATCTCAAGAGAAGTATCTCAAAGATTGCCTGAAGAAGTTCGGTATGCAAGACTGCAAAGGCTTCACAACACCAATGCCAGCCAAACATCATCTGGGTCCTGACGACAATTGTAAAGAGTTCGATCAAAAGGTATACCGCTCCATGATTGGTTCTTTACTTTATCTATGTGCATCTAGGCCAGATATTATGCTTAGTGTTTGCATGTGTGCTCGACTTCAAGCGGCACCAAAGGAGTCGCATCACTTAGCTGTGAAGCGAATTCTTCGATATTTGGCTCACACCCCAACTCTAGGATTATGGTATCCAAAGGGCTCAGAGTTTGATCTGGTTGGATTCTCAGATGCTGATTATGCTGGTGACAAAGTTGATCACAAGTCTACATCAGGCACATGTCACTTCTTGGGACGATCACTTGTTTGTTGGTCTTCAAAGAAGCAGAACTGTGTATCTCTCTCCACTGCTGAATCTGAATACATTGCTGCTGGATCTTGCTGCGCTCAGCTTTTGTGGATGAAGCAAACACTCAAGGACTATGGCATTCATCTGAAGCAAGTGCCACTTTACTGCGACAACGAAAGCGCCGTCAAGATTGCCAACAACCCAGTTCAGCACTCGAAGACAAAGCACATTGAAATTCTTCATCACTTTCTCAAAGATCATGTTGTAAAGGAAGACATTGATATCATACACGTCAACACTGAAGAGCAATTGGCAGATATCTTCACCAAGCCCTTGGATGAGAAGAGGTTTTGCAAGTTACGATGTGAGCTAAATATCCTGGAATCCTCAAATGTCCTGTGATCAGGCACACATCCTAACCCTTATGCATATTGATGACTTAGATGTGCAACACACGAAGTAGAGTATATCTTCAATCAATGAAGACATACATTCTATGTGTGAATACACTAATGTGGAATTTGACTTCGGAGCGCCACGATAATTGTGCGCCGTGTCTGGGTCTAATACTTCCTATACGGTGGGTAACGCCACCACCAAACATTCTATTTTGAAGTTTTTCACTTATGGCGTTACCTTGCAATGTCTTCACATTTGGTTTGGCTTCGATCTCAACATATATTCATGATTATCTTCACTATGTTGATTATAGATATATATATATACTAGTGTTCTGTCCTCTACAGCATTCACTTATAGCTATGTCTTCGTGTTGAATCTTTTGAACTGAGTGAATGTGATCGGACCCTAACCTCTCTATGCTTTCTATCTCAAACTCTATCTCCCCAAGTCATATGCATTCTATTGAAACTGTCGAATGTCTTCTTTGCGTCCTTGTCAGCGGAAGATACAGAGACAACCATTAAGTCCGTTTTCAATGCTCATTCCTCGACATGAAATCCGGAGAAGTAGGAACGACCACCCGACAATCCAGGCGTGCGTGGGACGTGGAACAAACCCCAAAATTCCGCATAATGGCCACGTGTTCCTCAGATGCGAATCGCCAGGGGCACCTGTGTAATAGCACAGTGCCGCCCCTGTGCCTATAAATACACACTCACAGCGGTCATTATCTCTTCTTCCACCCTCGCATGAACCCTAGCGCCGCCGCTAGCCCTCGACGACGCCGGTGACGAAGCGCTTCGCTGCCGCAACCTCTCCGATGCCGTCTTCACGCCGACCGCGGACATCGTCCTCTCCGCCGTCGCCGTAGGTGTCCTCCATCGCCAAGTTAGGGCACGGAAGATCGAACTGCTCGGCCTCATCTTACACTCCGTCTAGCAGTTCTTAGTGTGGTAAATAAAACTTCCTCTTTTACAGCACCATTGATCCTATGGATTTGTCACTTTCTACCACAAGTAGTTTCTGTTCACACAAGCTAGATCTCTCTCATACTGCATCTCATAACATGCCTAGTATATTCACTTGTGCTTCCCAAAGTAGTTAGATTCCTCACTTGTACTGATCTGTGGATTCGTACAAATCTGGAACCAACTTCTTATCTGTGAGTGAATGTCTTCGCACGATGAGGTCAATGTCTTCTAAACTGATTTATCTTCAAAATCTTCTGAGAATGCATATGACCTCTTCCCCTTCCCTCGCACCTTAATGCTATCATAGGTACATGTCCGTGGGAGAATCCTTCGGTTCTCATAGTCTGCATTCATTTGTAGAATTCTTACAGCATCACATAAATTCTCCCGAAGCCAGTTCCTGTTGGTCCAGCAAACGAAAACCTTTGAAGCCTTTGAACATCTTGAAGCCTTTCAGGTTAAAGTTTATGGCTTCAGAGAAAGCAGCAAGGAAGGGTGGCAGAAAGCGTCGTGGTGAGACCTCCAGAGATCTGCCAGATGAACTCTCAGAAATGTACAAGACAGATCCTGAAGAGGATTACAGTCAGCGCAAGACCCGAATCCAATGGATTCGAAGATATTGGGCAGAACAATGGTTCAAATACAAATTTGTGACCCAGGAGTATGCTGAGAAAAATGCCATCAAGAGACCGTGGGGAGACATCCTATTCAAGAATCTTCTACCCAGGTCCAGAGATGAAGCCATTGCTCAAGGCTTCTATCCATGCATGGTCCATGGACCACAGCCTGCTGATGCACACTCGTCGTCACTGCTATGGTGTCATGACGACAATCTGTTCAAGCGCAACTTCCAGTTTGCTCAGAACTCAGCGAAGCAGAATAAGAAGACTTTTGGGTTAGACTTCAACCCTGGTCCCTCAGCACCAAGGGCAGATGGCACACAAGATGCTGAACCCAATGTCATCGGTCCTTTCGCCAACCTTGAAGGCCTCATCACCTACATCTTAGTTCAAGGGACTGCAGTGAATGAGCCTGCAGCTGACACTGAATCAGAAGAAGCTCCTACAGCTCTGACAAAGAAGCTGAAGAAGCCTAAAGCTTCAAAACATGCCCTTTCACCAAAAGTCTTAAGGGCGAAGCCACTGGCAACTGCACCTCCTGAAGACAGTGTGCAGTCTGAACACTTATCACGCGTCTCCAAGCCCCAGAAGGCCAAGATGCCTCTGTCTCACACTGGTAAAGAGCTAACAGCTGCTGCCATTCTGCGCAATGACGACATTGATCTGTCAAGTGATGAAGATCTTGCAGATGACGCTCTTGAGCAACTCATCAAGAGCAAAGAAGAAGCAGAAATCTTCAATGATCTACCTCTCTTTGATGTCACCATCATCCACAACTTCATTGATGAGTGTTTTGACACGCCAAACATCAGCTTTGAAGATCTGCAGCTACCCATTGGCCTCAGTGTCACCTTCCAAGGCGCCATTGCTTCAGAACTTGCTATTGCCCAGCGCATTGTTGAACTGAAGCAGAAGATTGACTATGAAAAGGCTCAGTTCAAGAAGCATATGGCCAAGCTCAGCGTGCAAGAAGTGAAGAACTTCAAGACAATGATGCACGAGCTCAAGGAAGCCTTTGTGAAGAAGCGTGCAGAAGCTCAGGGTTCGCGTGAGCGCATGAAGACTCTGGCTGATAGATGTGTGCAAGCCTATAATGAGGTTGAGAAGCGCAAGGCACTTGGGCGTCCTGGCATCGACCCCAGGATGGCCGCAAAGAAGAAGAAGAAGCCTGCTACGACTGAACCTGATGCACCAAGGCAAGAAGCAGTTCCGATTGTCTTCCCAACTATACTGACTGGCTCGAAGCCAAAAAGCCAGTCAACAGCTTTAGAGCTCAAGAAGACAAGGACTGCTGAGGATGAAGCCAGGAAGAGGAAACACTCTGAATCCTCTCCTACTGCCCCCTCCACGAAGAAGAGGAAGACCAAGAAAGCTTGGGCTGCTTCCATAGAGCCCTTGATAGTTGAACCCATTTCTATGGTCTATCCTGAAGCTGAACGACAACTGACAATTCATGAGCCTGCTTCCACAGAGGCTCATGAAGCTGAAGACATTCCAGCAGCTGATCCCTTCGCTGCTTAAGACATTGGTCATCATGACAATGTAGTCGATGCTGCAGTCCTTCCTCAGTTTGAAAACAGCGAACTCATCAGCATTGGTCGTCCACTAACGCCAATTGCACAGGATGCTTCATGGGCGGATCGCCCACAAGAGGAAGAAGACTATGAGGCCCAGCCCACTCCAACTCCACAGGCGTCGTTTGCGCTCCGCAGGCTTCGCAAAGGTCCATGGTCTCAAGTCTCTGCTGAAGACATTCCGGCTGCATCAGCCGCAGAAGAAGGAGTCCCACAAGATCCCACTCCCCTGTCCCACCAAGAAGCAGTTCTCCAGGAGAATGTGCTTGTGACCGACCCTCCAGGTAGTCAAGTGGAGGATGAAAATTGTGAGGCTGCCACAACCACCAATGAAGCTAATGTGGAGCCCTCCCCAGCAAAAGCTTCAGAAGATAGCGAAGCCACTGATCCCGCCACTTCTGTTCCTGAGTCTGCTGCTGGTCCCCAATTCAACTATCATGTTGAGCACAGGCCTCAGGTCCAGAAGCCAATCCCAAGACTGCCAACGTTTCCAGGTCCTGCATCAGCACCTGGCTCCTTCAACATCAATGGCTTCAGGGCAGACAACACGTTCTTCAATAGCTCCAGGAACCCCTACTCAAGGGAAAGGATATCATCTGATCGGTTCTGGAGCTATCCTCAGCGAAGCTATTACTCTTGCATTCTGTACAACCAAGGTCGCATCTTCCCACACAAGTGCCTTGACGTTGAAGCTATAGCTGGTCTGCCCTGTCTGGAAGAAGCTTTAGATTGCTTCAAGGAAGTTGGACTGCTGCCGTTCATTACTGACGAAGAGCATTGGAATGAAGAGCTGCTGCTTCAATTCTATGCCACACTTCACATTAGAGGGTACAATAGAGATCCAAAGACTTGGGTCCTCGAGTGGATGACTGGCAACGTTCATCATGAAGCCAATGCAAACGACATCATTGAGCTCACTGGCTTGCCCACTCCTGGCGATCTCTTCGAGCAAGGCTGTCAGCTGCATACTGAAGCTATTGAGAGCATCTTTCAGCGGCCAGAACCTGATATGAGTCAGATGCTCAGCATGATGAAGCCATTTCCCCAAGATGTTGCTTATCCCACAGAGTTCTTCGTTGAAGACCTTGAGTATCTGCCAAGAACCATCTATCACATCATCAGGCGAACTCTCTGGCCTATCAAAGGGCACTCTCCAAATGCCAAGCTTCAGGGTGCAATGAAGACTTTGGTCTTCTATATACTTCATGGCAAATGCTTCAATGCACATGACTTCTTCATACGCCAACTTGCTGCATCAAGCATTGATCTGTTTTGTTTGAAGTTCTACGCCCCTTGGGTCATGCGGCTGATCAAGCTACACTCCGCCATCTCGTATCAGCCCTCAGCCCGCAACCATCGGATCTTCTTGCCTGATGTGGATATGTCTACTAAAGCCATATATTCTGAGCCTGCCAAGAAACCTCTAAGTCTTCAGAATGCAGAACATCAGAGTTTTACTCAAAACATTGAAGGAGTTGAAGCAGTTTCTCGGGTGTATCCTTTGGCTGGCACTACACATGCACAACACCCTGCTTCCACTGAAGCCACTGACAGTGCCACTGCTCCAAGACCCAAGAAGCGCACTCATGTTCTCAACGACCGAGAGCTTCTTGTGGCTCTACATCAGAAGCAGGATAGGCATCATGACTGGCTAAAGCGTCAGATGAAAAGCCTCTTGGTGGATGTTAATCGCACTCGAAATCTTGCCACCAAGAATGCTTTCGTTGCCCACGAAACCTGTCGCCGCACATGGAAAGGGCTCACGATGATGTGTTCTGAAGCTAATCTTCAAGAGGATGGCTTCACTGAGAGATTCAAGTTTGACTCCACACCTCCTCGAAGGGCTGTGCTGCTAGGAACTCCATCCCTTGAAGACACTGAGTTCTCTTCCTCTGCTGCCACAGTGACTGCTAGAATTATTGAGGAAGAAGACGATGCTACTTCACCGCCACCTCCTTCAGCACCTCCAAGCTCTTCTGCACCGCCAAACAACACCAACAACCCTGCTACTTCACCTAATCCTCGTGGGAACGAGTAGAGCCTCTATGTCTTCAAACCTTTTTGGTCATTACTGACAAAAGGGGGAGAAGCATATGACATTGATAGTCTTCAAGCGGGTCCATATGGGTGGGTGCTTTATATTTTGCTTCGTTCTTACAACTCTCGTTTTTGCTACATTTGGTTGTTATGAGTTGTAACACTTAAACTAGATGGTTGTCTACTACTTATTTGCCACCTTGTTTTGCGAAGATAAATTCCGTATGTGCGACGATAAATTCCGCACTTAGCTCATTCTGCAGACGTCCATTTTCCATTATGCATGTCATTATCTTCATATACTTTCACATGCATAGTGGATTGTCATCATAAGTTGATGAGGACATCAATACAATTGTTACACCCACAGCCCCTGCTGCTATACATACTGGACCAATTACTAGAGCTCGTGCACGCCAACTAAATTACCAGGTACTTTTGTTTCTTGGTAATGATTCTAATGTTCATGAGAATATGATGCTGCCTAAATTGGATACATTTGTTTTGCTTACAAATGAAGGGCCTAGCTTGGAGAAGGATGAACATTGGAGCAAGAACAAGCATGGAGATGATGGCATGCGCAAGCGGAACAAGAACGGAGTTACAAGTGATGATTTCAGGACTTTGAAACCACCATAATGGGTGCATGAAGCCATGGAAGAAATATACAAGATGCCACTTCATAAATTTCGTCCCGAGGCTATTATAGGTGCTGCATCACCTTATTATTTGGCCAGACCCATGTAATCTCGAAATACATAAGTATAGGCTATTTTTAGAGTCCGTATGTGTGGGGAAACAAGAGATAGGGTTGATTTCGGACCCCTCCACCAAGGGCCACGAAATTCCCCCCTCTTCCTCCATATATACAGCCCTTAGGGCATTGTTTAGACTTTGGGTTTTGTTTAGATTAAAAGTTCGCCATAGCTGCAACTTCGCGTACTTCGTTTGTGTTCAACGACCAGACAAAGGCGTCACAGAACCCCACCTTGATCAATAAAGCTTTCATCTTATATTCGCAATATCCAGATTGCAATCTCAGTTTCTTGCTTGTTCTTCGTTTGCTCGCAGGAAACAGACCCTCGTGGTCAGGTTGATCGTGCTCCGGCGTGGTCAATAACCTCTCGGAGTTGGTTTAGCGATTGCTAAGGCGCGACGTCCTCGCACGTTCGTAGTCGGATCGTCAAAGTCGACTGCCACCAAAGCGATATCCATCATCTCATCGAAAGACGGGACACCTTTGCCTCTATCAAGTGGTATCAGATTTCCAGGTTTCTCGGTGAGATTTTACAGTTTTTCGTAGTTTAGATCGAGTCTGTTCTTCATACCTACAGTCCACGAAAAAGCCACACACAAAAAAATTAGGGTTAGTTCATCATATCCGAACCAATCTGAGCCTTTGCATAATCTTTTTAGGGTTTTGCTTTGTTGAATTTGCGGTTGCATCGTCGTGTCTAGTTGCTGGTCTTAGAGTCTAGTCTTTTAGAGTTTCGAGTTCTGGTCATAAGTTGTCACGCCGCCGCCGCACCATCATCATCGCTCCTGCCATCTACCACCACCGCTTATCCGCCACCCGCTTCGAATCCGTATCCATATACCACCACAGCTGTCATATACCACCACCGCTGCCATCTACCACCATATATCCACCACCAATCCGAGTTCTTGTCATATTAGGTTTGTTTTCGAGATCCATCTAGATTCTGATTCGTGTTTCCTTGCCGGAGTAGGTTTCGGAAAAAAAAAGTCCGGAAACCACGCTCCGTTTAGGCCCAAAAATTTTCGAAAACGCATTTTTCGAAAAAATTTCTGGCTATCCTATTTTTAGGTGTTTCTGAGTGTTTTGAGACAGGTGCCATTATAGGAAGTTTTTTTTGACCCGTTTCCAGATTTTGGGTCCGGGCAGTCAAAAAAAAAATTGGTCGAAAAAATTTCGTGCCCATCCTGTCAGTTTGAGCTAGGAAGAGTTTTGAGACACTCGCCATTATAGTGATTTTTCGCACAAAAAAAGAAGCAGCGCAAAAAAAAGCGCAAAAAAAAGAGCGAAAAAAAAATTCCAGAGTGTGCTTTTCCCTTGTTTACGTGTCGCGCCGTGATTTTGTTGGTGTTCTAGGCTCGCGTCTCTAGCACAGTCTAGCCTAGGACCAGCACAGTACCGTCGTTGAGCGTTTATTCAACTTTGCATCTCTGAATTGATTATTGCTGACCCTTTTTGCTACCATATTATAAGCCTTCCCAGCTCCACATACATCTACGTCGTGCGTTTGACTCTCCCTGGTAATCGCTCTATCCAAGCTTTGAGAGTTTTTGACTACAACGGTTGCCGATCACCGCCTGCTGCTGGGTAAGAACTGGTAAGAATTTGA
This sequence comes from Triticum aestivum, assembly GCF_018294505.1. Lineage (NCBI taxonomy): Eukaryota > Viridiplantae > Streptophyta > Magnoliopsida > Poales > Poaceae > Triticum > Triticum aestivum. The sequence goes on along the minus strand of NC_057809.1, from coordinate 343,022,180 downwards.
GATTTGCTTGACGGATTTGTGACACCCACCACCACCTCTTGTTAGTAGTCTGTAGGATCATATTCTTTTGTGTTTCTATTGCTGCTAACCATGCCAGGATCACAAGCCGACGAGACCGACTGGGAGAACATGACGAATAAGGATTTGCATGATAAATTTCAGCAAATGATGAGTGAACAGGTGCAAGACGTGCTAAACAGATTTGAAGAGGCCATGGAGAAGATAGATGGCATGGAGAAGACGTTCGAAACAAAGCTCGATAACAAGTTTAATGAATTGCTCGCGCGTCTTCCACCACCACCACCCGCTGCACCTAACGCACCTCTCCAACAACAACAACAACGACTACCTCCACGTCGCGAAATAGACCTCCGCCGAGCGAGCCGTGTTCCTCTTGCGTTTGGCCAAACTGTTGGTGCTGCTGTTAATACTTCTGTGGCTCCTGCTGCTGATGCGGAGGAGGATGATTATGTGGGAGATTATGAGGATGAGGTTGATCAAAATCAGAACTACATGCACCCACCAGCACCACCACCAGCAGGTCGACCTCAGGTATATATTCGTAATGGTAGGCCTGCACCACCACCTCAGGTATGAGATGATGTCCATATTCCTAAACTGAAATTGAATATTCCACCATTTGAGGGTAGATATGTTCCTGATATATATCTTACTTGGGAGTTAGAAACTGAACAACGTTTTACATGTTTACAATATCCCGAGGAGAGACGGGTTGCTGCTGCTGTTTGTGCTTTCACTAGTTTTGCATGTGTCTGGTGGTCTGAACATTGTAGATTATATCCTATTCCAACTACTTGGGCTGCTTTGAAAACCACTATGCGTACGCGTTGGGTTCCACCATATTATCAACGTGAATTGCTTCAAAAATTGCAGCGTTTAAGACAAGGAAAAAATCCTGTAGAAGAATATTATCAGGAATTACAAACTGGCATGATTCGATGTGGTATTGTTGAGGAGAATGAAGCTATGCTTGCACGTTTTCTGGGTGGATTAAATAGAGAGATTCAGACCATTCTAGACTATAAGGAGTATACTAATATCACTCGTTTATTCCATCTTGCTTGTAAAGCTGAACGTGAAGTGCAGGATCGACAAGCATTGGCGCGAACTAACTTTTCTGCAGGCCGACCTTCATCATGGACACCGCGTGCATCTTCTACTTCAACTGCACCAACACCTCAAGCAGGTGCCTCCTACAGCCGTGATACAAGAAAACAGGAACAACCACCATTATCTGCCAAGAGCGCACCTGCCGGGCCTGCACAGAGTTCTTCTTCTTCCAGGGCATCAACAGGGCACACAAGTGATATTATTTGTTGTCGTTGTAAGGGAGGAGGTCATTATGCGAGAGAATGCAAATCTCCGCGTGTGATGATTGCTACCACAGATGGTGGATATGAGTCCGCTAGTGACTATGATGAGGAGACTTTGGCTCTTATTACATGTGAAGAACATGGTGGAGATGATTCTGATCATGAGACGCAATACATGGCTCCTGAAGACGCTGACAGGTATGAATGTTTAGTTTCTCAACGTGTTTTGAGTGTGCAGGTCACACAAGCTGAGCAAAATCAGAGGCACAATTTGTTCCATACCAAGGGAGTTGTGAAGGAACGTTCTGTGCGCGTCATAATAGACGGAGGGAGCTGCAACAACTTGGCTAGCATGGAGATGGTGGAGAAGCTTTCTCTCACCACAAGACCACATCCACATCCTTACTACATCCAATGGTTCAACAACAGCGGCAAGGTTAAGGTAACATGTACTGTTCGTGTGCATTTTAGTATCTCTACATATGCTGATTATGTTGATTGTGATGTGGTACCTATGCAAGCATGTTCCTTATTACTTGGTAGACCATGGCAATTTGATAAAAATTCTGTACACCATTTTAGAAAGAATCACTATACTCTTGTTCATAAGGATAAAAATATTACTTTGCTTCCTATGACTCCTGATTCCATTTTGAAAGATGATATTAATAGAGATAATAAAGCAAAACAGGAGAAGAATAAGAGTGAAAATCAGATTGTGGCAAAAGAATTTGAGCAACAAATGAAGCCTAATAATAAACCATCTAGTGTTGCTTCTGAAATTAAATTGAAAAGTGCATGTTTATTTGCCACCAAATCTGATATTGATGAGCTAGATTTCAGCAAATCTGTTTGCTATGCTTTTGTGTGCAAAGAGGCATTATTTTCATTCGAGGACGTGCCTTCCTCTTTGCCTCCTGCTGTCACTAACATTTTGCAGGAGTTCGCTGACGTTTTTCCACAAGACGTGCCACCGGGATTACCACCTATTCGAGGGATTGAGCATCAGATTGACTTAATTCCCGGTGCTTCACTACCAAACCGTGCACCATACCGTACCAATCCAGAGGAGACGAAGGAGATTATGCGTCAAGTACAAGAGCTTCTCGATAAAGGTTACATACGTGAATCCCTTAGTCCTTGTGCTGTTCCTATTATTCTAGTGCCGAAAAAGGATGGTACATCACGTATGTGTGTTGATTGTAGAGGCACTAATATTACTATTCAATTATCGTCATCCTATTCCTAGGCTAGATGATATGCTTGATGAATTGAGTGTCTCTACAATATTCTCCAAAGTTGATTTGCGTAGTGGCTACCATCAAATTCGTATGAAATTGGGAGATGAATGGAAAACAGCATTTAAAACTAAGTTTGGATTATATGAGTGGTTAGTCATGCCTTTTGGGTTAACTAATGCACCTAGTATTTTCATGAGATTAATGAACAAAGTTTTACGTGCTTTCATTGGACGATTTGTGGTAGTTTACTTTGATGACATATTGATTTATAGCAGATCTTTGGAAGAACATTTGGAACATTTGCGTGCTGTTTTTATTTCTCTACGTGATGCACGTTTGTTTGGTAACGTTGGGAAGTGCACCTTTTGCACCGACCGAGTATCTTTTCTTGGCTATGTTGTTACTCCACAGGGAATTGAAGTTGATAAAGCCAAGATTGAAGCTATTGAGAGTTGGCCGCAGCCCAAAACAGTCACACAAGTGAGGAGTTTTCTTGGCCTCGCTGGATTCTACAGGCGTTTTGTGAGAGATTTCAGCACCATTGCTGCACCTCTCAATGAGCTTACAAAGAAAGATGTGCCTTTTTTTGGGGTACCGCACAGGAAGAAGCCTTCACGGTATTGAAAGATAAGTTGACACATGCTCCTTTACTCCAACTTCCTGATTTTAATAAGACTTTTGAGCTTGAATGTGATGCTAGTGGAATTGGATTAGGAGGTGTGTTATTACAAGATGGCAAACCTGTTGCATACTTTTCTGAAAAATTGAGTGGGCCTAGTCTGAATTATTCTACTTATGATAAAGAATTATATGCTCTTGTTCGGACTTTAGAAACATGGCAACATTATTTATGGCCCAAAGAATTTGTTATACATTCTGATCATGAATCTTTGAAACATATTAAAAGTCAAGCTAAACTGAATCGTAGACATGCTAAATGGGTTGAATTCATTGAGACTTTCCCTTATGTCATTAAACACAAGAAGGGAAAAGAAAATGTTATTGCTGATGCATTGTCTCGTCGCTATACTATGCTTTCACAACTTGACTTCAAAATATTTGGTTTGGAGACCATCAAAGATCAATATGTGCATGATGCTGATTTTAAAGATGTAATGCAGAATTGTAAATAAGGAAGAATGTGGAACAAGTTTGTTGTTAACGATGGATTTGTGTTTCGTGCTAACAAGCTATGCATTCCAGCTAGCTCCGTTCGTCTTTTGTTGTTGCAGGAGGCGCATGGAGGAGGATTAATGGGACACTTTGGCGTGAAGAAGACAGAGGACGTACTTGCTACACATTTCTTTTGGCCAAAGATGAGACGGGATGTTGAGCGTTTTATTGCTCGCTGCACTACATGTCAAAAAGCTAAGTCACGACTCAATCCTCATGGTTTATATATGCCTTTGCCTGTACCTAGTGTTCCTTGGGAGGATATATCTATGGACTTTGTTTTAGGTTTACCTTGAACAAAGAAGGGGAGGGATAGCATATTTGTTGTCGTGGATAGATTCTCGAAAATGGCACACTTTATAGCATGTCATAAAAGCGATGATGCTGTTAATGTTGCTGATTTGTTCTTTCGTGAAATTATTCGCTTGCATGGTGTGCAAAATACTATTGTTTCAGATCGTGATACTAAATTTCTTAGCCACTTTTGGAGATGTTTATGGGCTAAGTTGGGGACTAAACTGCTTTTTAGTACTACTTGTCACCCCCAAACTGATGGACAAACTGAAGTAGTCAATAAAACGCTGTCTACTATGCTTAGGGCTGTTTTGAAGAATAATAAGAAAATGTGGGAGGAATGCTTGCCTCATATTGAATTTGCTTATAATCGTTCATTGCATTCTACTACTAAGATGTGCCCTTTTGAAGTTGTGTATGGTTTTCTACCTCGTGCACCTATTGATTTGTTGCCTCTTCCATCTTCGGAGAAGGTTAATTTTGATGCTAAACAACGTGCTGAATTGATTTTAAAAATGCATGAGTTAACTAAGGAAAACATTGAGCATATGAATGCTAAATATAAACTTGCTGGAGATAAGGGTAGAAAACATGTTGTGTTTGCACCTGGAGATCTTGTTTGGTTACATTTGCGTAAGGACAGATTTCCTGATTTGCGCAAATCAAAGTTAATGCCACGTGTTGATGGTCCCTTTAAGGTCTTAGAGAAAATAAATGATAATGCATATAAACTTGAGCTGCCTGCAGATTTTGGGGTTAGTCCCACTTTTAACATTGCAGATTTGAAGCCTTATTTGGGTGAGGAAGATGAACTTCCGTCGAGGACGACTTCATTTCAAGAAGGGGAGGATGATGAGGACATCAATACAATTGTTACACCCACAACCCCTGCTGCTATACATACTGGACCAATTACTAGAGCTCGTGCACGCCAACTAAATTACCAGGTACTTTCGTTTCTTGGTAATGATTCTAATGTTCATGAGAATATGATGCTGCCTAAATTGGATACATTTGTTTTGCTTACAAATGAAGGCCCTAGCTTGGAGAAGGATGAACATTGGAGCAAGAACAAGCATGGAGATGATGGCATGCGCAAGCGGAACAAGAACGGAGTTACAAGTGATGATTTCAGGACTTTGAAACCACCATAATGGGTGCATGAAGCCATGGACGAAATATACAAGATGCCACTTCATAAATTTCGTCCCGAGGCTATTATAGGTGCTGTGTCACCTTATTATTGGGCCAGGCCCATGTAATCTCGAAATACATAAGTATAGGCTATTTTTAGAGTCCGTATGTGTGGGGAAACAAGACATAGAGTTGATTTCGGACCCCTCCACCAAGGGCGACGAAATTCCCCCCTCTTCCTCCATATATACAGCCCTTAGGGCATCGTTTAGACTTTGGGTTTTGTTTAGATTAAAAGTTCGCCATAGCTGCAACTTCGCGTACTTCGTTTGTGTTCAACGACCAGACAAAGGCGTCACAGAACCCCACCTTGATCAATAAAGCTTTCATCTTATATTCGCAATATCCAGATTGCAATCTCAGTTTCTTGCTTGTTCTTCGTTTGCTCGCAGGAAACAGACCCTCGTGGTCAGGTTGATCGTGCTCCGGCGTGGTCAATAACTTCTCGGAGTTGGTTTAGCGATTGCTAAGGCGCGACGTCCTCGCACGTTCGTAGTCGGATCGTCAAAGTCGACTGCCACCAAAGCGATATCCATCATCTCATCGAAAGACGGGACACCTTTGCCTCTATCATAAGTTGAAGTGGATCTCCACAAGTACAACCTGCCATGTGCATTTGCATTCCAAAAGCAAATTAACTTATATGCACATCTTCAGGGGGAGCCCTTGCAACTTATGAAGACAATTCCTTATCCTTTACAATTTCACAGATTATATTCCCTGTTGAACACTTCAACTAGTTTGTCATCAATCACCAAAAAGGGGGAGATTGTAAGTGCATCTAGTGCCACCCCTAGTTGGTTTTGGAGTATTGACGACAAACCTAGTTGAGGGACTAATGTGTTTGTGAGAATTGCAGGATAACACAGGTAGAAGTCCCTCATTGATTCGTTTTTAGTACCAGAGATGACCCCTAAAAATGTATGAAGACATTGAAGTCAAAGGTGGTATATGAAGATATTCACATTGAAGACTATGACAAGAGAAGACACTATATGAAGCCTATGGAGCTCGAAGACTTAGATCTTTCGTAGTTCTTTTTATTTTTGTGTTGAGTCATAGGAACCATCGTACTGTTAAGTGGGGTCCAAGAGAACCAGTCAGAATGACTGAAGTGATGCCTAAACCAAAAACCAATGTCTTCGAGTGAAGACTATGAGAGCGAATCTTGTCCAAAGTCGGACAAGTCAGCTTTGCTTGTAGCCTAAGTAAAGTTGCCGTGTGAGTTTGAAATCTGACCGTTGGAACACGTGTCAGTTCCATAGTGACCCAGGGTCATTTCGGACAAATCAGGTCGGGTTGCCAAGTGGCTATAAATAGCCCACCCCCTAGAACCATAAATGGTTGGCTGCTTAGATTGATAGTACGGCTTTTGTCGTTTGAGAGCAACCCACCTCGAAGCCTTTGAGAGAGAATTCCTTGCGAGGATAAAGCCCTAACCACCAGAGCCAGAGAGAATTGGGCATCACTTAAGTCTTCTTGTCTGTGTGATCTGAAGACTTATTACACTTGAGGACTGTGCATCCTCCAGCCGGTTAGGCGTTGCGTTCTGAGCATCCAAGAGACATTGTGGATTGCCGGTGAACGAAGTCTGTGAAGGTTTGGGAGTCTACCTTGAAGACTTACCAGAGTGATTGGGCGAGGTCTATGCGACCTTAGCTCAAGGAGAATACGGTGAGGACTGGGTGTCCTGAGCTGCATGTTCAGGACTGGGTGTCCGGGACTGTGTGTCCTAAGGTTTAAATACCTAGCCGCACCAACCAGATGTACAGTTTTCACAGCAACTGGAACTGGTCCAACAAATCATTGTCTTCAACGAGTCACTGGTTTCATCTTCACTTCACTTTACTTACTGTTACTCATTGTGAAGTCATTGTATGTGTGCACTATCATTTGTCTTCACTGAGTGACTGCATGTTCTGTTTGGCTTCACAATAACTTCCTACCTGATCCTTACTACCTAGCTGCTATTAGTCTTTGTGCTTTCACTTCATTGAATACTTGACTATGGTTTGCCTAGTGTAGTCTACCTTCCGCTGCATGGTAATAGGTTTAATTCTATCGTTTGTCTTCAAAACTTCTATGTTCTGAAGACTTTCATAAAAATCGCCTATTCACCCCCCTCTAGTCGATATAACGCACTTTCAACTGCCATAACCCCTAAATGTCAGGAGGTACCAAGAACAATGTTCTCGTCACAAAACCATCGGAACGATTCCAAGATAGCTGCATGATCCTAAATTTTTTTAGTGAAATTTGAGGAGAGAAGAGTCAAAACTTTACATCAGGATGCCTCTGATATATATAATTCCTAAATGACTCAAAACATTTTTCTAGACTCAAAAACGCCAACGATTCGATCAAGCAAGGGGCTCCTAAGGTCGGGGAAGGCTCTGATTACCAACTTGTAATGCCGTCGATGTGGCTATATCTCCCACGTGCCGAAGCATGACTTAGAGGCATAACCGCATTGAAAGCAATGTCGCAAGTGAGGTAATCTTCACAACAACCCATGTAATACAATAAGGGAAAAAGATACATAGTTGGCTTACAATCGCCACTTCACACAATACAAGAATAAAGCATTACATCAACCAGGTACAATCAAGGTCCGACTACGGAACCAATATAAAAGAAGACTACCCCAAATGCTACACAAATCCCTGATCGTCCCAACTGGGCTCCACTACTGATCAACTAAAACAAAACAACACAAAGAACGAGATCTTCATCGAGCTCCTCCTTGAGCTCGGTTGCTTCACCTGCACGATATCATCGGCACCTGCAAACTGGTTTTGGAAGTATCTGTGAGTCACGGGGACTCAGCAATCTCACACCCTCGTGATCAAGACTATTTAAGCTTATGGGTAGGGAAAAGGTATGAGGTGGAGCTGCAGCAAGCGACTAGCATATTTGGTGGCTAACATACGCAAATGAGAGCGAGAAGAGAAGGCAAAGCACGTTCGAGAAACTATGATCAAGAAGTGATCCTAGAACAACCTACGTCGATCATAACTCCAACACCGTGTTCACTTCCCGGACTCCACCAGAAAGAGACCACCATGGTTACACACGCGTTGATGCATTTTAATTAAGATAAGTTTTAGGTTTTCTACAACCGGATATTAACAAATTCCCATCTGCCCATAACCGCGGGCACAACTTTCGAAAGTTCAAGACCCTGTAGGGGTGTCCCAACTTAGCCCATCACAAGCTCTCATGGTCAACGAAGGATATTCCTTCTCCCAAGACAATCCGATCAGACTCAGCATCTCGGTTACAAGACATCTCGACAATGGTAAAACAAGTCCAGCAACACCGCCCAAATGTGCCGACAAATCCCGATAGGAGCTGCACATATCTCGTTCTCAGGGCACACTCAGATGATACATCCTACGAGTAAAACCAACCCTCAAGTTGCCCCGAGGTGGCCCCGCAGTCTACTCGGTTGGACCAACACTCAGAGGAGCACTGGCCAGGGGGGTTTAAATAAAGATGACCCTTGGGCAGGCCTACCAAGGAAAAGAAAAGGCTAGGTGGCAAGTGGTAAAACCAAGGTTGGGCATTGCTGGAGGAGTTTTATTCAAGGCGAACTCTCAAGGGGTTCCCATTATAACCCAACCGTGTTAGGAACACAAAATTAAGGAACATAACACCGGTATGACAGAAACTAGGGCGACATGAGTGGAACAAAACACCAGGCATAAGGCCGATCCTTCCACCCTTTACCAAGTATATAGATGCATTAATTAAATAAGAGGTATTGTGATATCCCAACAAAATATCCATGTTCCAGCGTGGGACAAACTCCAATCTTTACCTGCAACTAACAACGCTATAAGAGGGGCTTAGCAAAGCGGTAACATAGCCAAACAACGGTTTGCTAGGACAAGGTGGGTTAGGGGTTTGACATGGCAATATGGGAGGCATGATAAGAAAGTGGTAGGTATCGTAGCATAGGCATAGCAAAAGAGCGAGCATCTAGCAAGCAAAGATAGAAGTGATTCCGAGGGTATGGTCATCTTGCCTGCAAAGTTCTCCGAGAAGACGAAAACTTGATCCTTGTAAACGTACTCAACAGGCTCCTCGAACATGAACTCATCTCCTGGATCTACCCAAAGCAAGAATAACAAGCAAAGGGAGACACAATCAACCACGTGCAATGCACAAGCAACATGATGCAAAACATAACATGACATGCGGGATGTGATATGCGATGCATATGCATGATTCGGAAAGGAAAGATTGAACCTGGCCTCAACTTGGAAAACCAAGAGTGCCACTGGAAAGGGGAGTTGATTTCGGTCGAAATCGATATAAAGATCACCGGAATCGGATGCACGGTTTGGAAATGACAAGCAAAACAAATATGGCACCGATCTGCGATTAACAGCACGAGACCATCTAAATGCATCAAGAACAACAATCTACAGAACCCTAACATAGCAACAAAATACATGGAAGGGATCCACTCAAGATGCTTGACAAAAGATGTACACTGAGCTATGGCTAATTCGCTCAATAGCAGGTTCAAACAAGCATGGCAAAAGTGCAAAAGATATCAGGTTACAGACTTAGTGAAAATAGCAACAAGTCTGGAATTTAAAATCAGGAAGCAATGTTTAGAAGCTACTCAAAGCAGACATCAAAAGTCCCTTACTAACCATAAGCCAAAAAGGAGCAGGAAATACAATGGCAACCATGTGAACACAGCAATTATCGTTAACAGATTCAGACTTTGTAGAAAACTGGAACATGCCAAAACAGATATCAAGTAGGCATGTTTACGAGCTCGATGCACTCACCACAAGGCATTGCATGACAAAATAAGCATACACCCAGCAAGTAGACATGGCATAGAAGCTAAACATGGCAAGAACAACAACATAGCATGTATGGATCAACTACAACAAGCTCGGCAAAAATGCATAACATGTAAACAATCTGCCAGGAACATTTTATAGCAAAAGTAGAGCTCAATTCACTCAAGCTAGGTTGCTCCATAAATGCAAAAAAAGACATAGATGGATAGAGAACTACAATATCTACAAAACATCCTTACTGATCATGCTCAAAAGGGGCACAGATCGCTTGGTAGCAACATGAACACATGGCATAAAAATAATGACAGGGCAAAGACTTCGAATATTTCTAAGTCCCTGAAGTCAGCAACATTACGAGAGATACATTGCATGCTTGTGCTAGTCACCACAAAGATCACAAAAATACATGGCATACACCCCTGTAAAGATGGCATGGTATACTTCAAAACTCATGTAGGGCTCAAGTTCATAGGCGGCACACATCAATCATGGAAAAAATGACAAATGTCCAAATACTGATATAAAACTGAAACTAACAGAAACTAGCACTATTGCAACAGCATTTAGGGCATCAAGATGAGCTCAAATGAACATGATGCAATGAGATGAAATGAAGTACTCGTCGAGACGAACATTTCGATATGATATACGTCCAAAACAGAGCCACGGGTGCAGAGTTATGATGCGTTGAATAAAGCTAAAAATACTGGGGACTTCGTCAAAAATTAGACCTCGCGGGAAAAGTCAACCCGGGACGAGGAGATCCCGGACGGGGTGGATCCGGATCGGGATGAGGTGCGTATGGTTCGGGGGAGTGGTGGATCTCATCCCACTCCCCGGATCGGATCTGGCCGGCGAGGGAGGAGGACGCCAACGAGGGGCGCGCGGTGGCCGGAGCTTGCCGCGGCGAGGCGCCGACGAACGCCGACGAGGAGGATCCGGGCGGGGCCGAGCGCCGCGGTGGAGGAGGAGGTAGCTCGCGGGCGTGCGGGGCGGCACCGGAGTGGCGAGGCGCGTCAGGGAGGCGCGGCGGTCCGGTGGCCGCGTGGAGGTCGCCGATGGCGAGCCAGCGGGGCGGTGCGGTCGGCCGGCGAGAGAAAAGGTGGCGGCACGGTGGTGGTTCGGCCCCGGGCGGGCCGGATCTGGGTGCCGCGGGCCCGCGTGGTGGAGGAGGAGAGAGAGGGCGGCGGTGCTGACGTGTCGCGCCCGGATTCGTCCGGCACGGTGGCTGGACGTGTCCGGCGGTGGAGTGGACATGTCCGGCGACGATCGGGGGGATTTTTTAGGGTTTCATCTGCGCGAGATTTCGGAGGAGTGCACATGTTTATAGGTAGAGGGAGCTAGGAGAGTCCACATGAGGTGCGGTTTTCGGCCACGTGATCATGATCGAATGACCGAAATGATGAAGGGGGGTTTAGGTGGGTTTTGGGCCACTTTGGAGGGGTGTTGTGCTGCAACACACACGAGGCCTTTTTGGTTCCTCGGTTAACCGTTGGAGCATCAAACGAAGTACAAATGGCACGAAACTTGACAGGTGGTCTACCGGTAGTATACCAAGGCCGCTTAGCAAGTCTCGGTCCAATCTGAGAACGTTTAACACCCGCACACAAAAAGAGGTAAAAGGAGACACCGAAGGACATAGGGGCGCCGGATTGCAAAACGGACAACGGAGAAAATGCTCGGATGCTTGAGACGAACATGTATGCAAATGCGATGCACATGATGACATGATATGAAATGCATGACATGCAAGAAAATGACAAGGCAACAACAGCGAATAACTGGAAGACACCTGGCACATCGGTCTCGGGGTGTTACATCGTGGCTCATAGATTACTACAACAATAGATGCAAGTACAGGTAATGCGATGATATGATGTGAGAGCGATGCTTGCTTGTTTTGGAGCTCTTCTTCTGCTTCTTCTTCTTCGATCGAGGGATAGGTTCCTGGTCGGCAGCCTGGGCTAGCAGGGTGGATGTTGTTTGATTTTTCATTTGTGTTTCGTCCATAGTCGGATGTTGCTCTCTTGTATGATGATTGATGTATTCATGTGGCGCATGTATGCCTTTGTATGTATCCCCAGTTGTGTTGAATATGGTATGATGTAATGATATCCACCTTGCAAAGCGTCTTCAATATGCGGCTCTATCATTGGTGGGATCTATGTGTTCCTCTATGATAGGATTGCATATTGGGCAAGACAAGTTGGTATCAGAGCCTCGACCGACCATAGGCGCTCCCTTGATTGATCGTAGTTTGGCCGCTGTCAAGTCTAGAATAAATACCTATTTTCGGAGTCTTGTTTCATCGAAGAGTAGGAATTCTTTTTAGTCATTATCCCCTTCGTCACTTTGGTGAGGAATCGTAATGTAGCTATTTGATGCTACTCCTCTTCCCCTTCAAATTTTCTTTAGGATCACGCGGTTATTTTTGATCGTTGTGTCGTCAATTCTTTTCAACCAGTGCACTTCTCTTCAAGTTATTCCGTCGTTTCCCCGTCCCAAGTTGTTTTCTTTTCCCATCTGCACACCCTTTTCTTCCCGGAGACTGAAGCCTCTAATCGAGCATCCATTTTATTCGTGAGAAGCCTCTTCATTCTTTCCTCAATTATTTCAACTCGTGGATTCTCGTCAAGTTCATCATTGTTTGTATCTCTTTTTCGGTGGATTCAATTCAAGTTTGTCAAGTTGATCATATTCTTTTCTGTGGCTCAAATGCTTCACCTTGCTCATTAGCCTCTCGCCATTTAATCGTTCCAGAGTGCTGAAGACATCTCCGAAGGTTCATGTTTGCGTTCAAATTAATTGAAGGTTGTCACCTCATTCAATTCTTTCAATTGTTTCGGTGCATCATCTTTGTTTCAAACGATCATTCTCAATGGTATTTATTTTTAGTGGGCCCATAGCCCACAGGTTTATTCCCAGGATCTTACCTTACTATTCTAATATCTAGGAGTTATTCTCAAGTTCGACGTCAGGATGAGACCTCTTCAGTTGATTATCTTCTTTGGGATTTTCGTTCATTTACTTTCAATTTCATCATCCTCTTTCTCTCCCTTTCGTTCCTAAGATCTTGGGATGAGATCTTCTGTTAGTGGGGCAGCGTTGTGATGGCCCGAGACTAATGCTCCACGTACCTTCCTTTTATTATCCGTTGTTGTCAGTGTTTCAATTGTTTGTTGCCATGTTCATGATAGTGCCATGCCATCCTTGTGTTTCGTTTCTTGATCATGATCAGTGCCATTGTCATAGTTTTCTTCTTCCATCATGTTCATTATTGATCATATTATGCCATCCTCGTTGTTGCCATGATCATCTTGCATGTGATATGCTTCATGATTTTGACGTGCTTCTTGTCATTTTATTGCATTGCATCATGATCATCATGCCTTGGTTCACATACTTAAGTTTTGTTGTAAGCTCTTGTGTGAACCCCTCTTCTTCTTATATCCACCTCATTATTTCACCATGCACATTCTAGCAACCATTCATCAAGTTCGCCCAAGTTTGTATCCCATCCAAACTTATCCTTTCTTATTTATTCCATTTATTTTTCTTGTGACATTTTTCCTGTTCGGGAAAATGTTCAACATGTCCCTATAAATCCTAAATAATGCCAAGACCCCCTCGTCCAATTTTCAGCTCATTTGGGCATGTTCTGTTTGGACTTTCAATTTATTCAAGTTTGAACTAAACTCAAACTTGTCTAAATTTCAAGTCTCTAAAACTTGTCAAAGCATTTTTAAATAGGCAAATCCCAGGAGTCCAGGTATATATTTATCTCTCCATGATTACTTCCCTAAGCCTCTGTTCTTTTTCCCCAAGTCAACTTTAATTTTTAAACAGGAGAATAAAGGAACATAGGAAAGAAAACCTTACCGGAAGCCCAGTCGAGCCGGAGCCCAGCCCACCTGGACCCCTCGCTCTCTCTCCCCTGGTAAATCCCACACATGCATAGGGCCAGCCCTGCTTGTCATCCTCTCCCTCCTCTCCTTTTTCTTCCACCTTGGTAGTATCCCCTCTCATAGTAACTTTGCACCCGAGCACGCACATGGCACCACGGCGGCCCCCGTGGCCGAGCCAGCTCGCCTCTCTCCCCTATAAAACCTCCAGTAGCGCCCTAGGGTTTCCATCTTCCTCCTCTCCCTCTTCTCCGTTGTCGCCACGCAGGTCAGAGGCACCCACGCGACCTTCTGCCTCGCCTCTCGTCGTCATGTTCGGGATGAGCCGGAGCTCTTCTCCAGTGTAGCCCGCTCCGCCGGTTCCCTCCTTCCTCGTGGACCTTTGCGACGCCGCCACGCCCCCGTTCCACTGTGATCCAAGGCTGGCGGCACCAAGTTCCGCGATGTCCTCTTCCTCTGCTTCATCTTCTTCACGGTTTAGAGGAATGCCAAGTTAAGCGACCCCCGTCGTCCCTCTGTCATCTTGGGACTCCTCGTCGTGTTCCTCGAGCCCACGGTGAGAATCCGCTCCTCTCCAATTCTTCACCGGCTTGAATCCATCCCATAGTCATTGTTTCACTCTTGACCGAGGCCACGGCTGCCATGGCCTCGAGTAGTGGCTCGTCCTACACACATGCGTGCAAGGGCACGTCCACGCCGCGCTCTCCGCACTCGCGTCTTGCATGCTACGCGCCGCGCCGCAACACAGCAGCTCGCCCGCAAGCCTCCCCATGCCCACCTAGCGCCTGTCGCCGCCATCTCGCCATCACCGCGCATAAGTCGAGCTCGACCTCTACCTCGAGTTGCTGCATGCATGCATTCCGGAGCTAACCCTCACCAATTTCCGCATGCCCGCCACTACCCTCCTACTGCTAGCACCATCGTGCTTGCTCGCTGCTATCTCCTGCAATCACCATGCGTCCATGGTGATTCTAAGGCGCTGCCTTTACCTTCCATTAAGTGGAGTCATTCCCCTGTGTTAACCACAAACCTAAAGGCAGCCCGGCTGGTTAGCCACTCGCGCTGACATCCAGGACATCTTGAGTTCAAACCCAGCGACCTCCACATTTTTTGTTGTTGTTTCTGTTATTTCACACGGATACACACTTGTTTAATCTTGGTCCGATCCCCACAAATTATCACCGGCATTGATCATTCCAACTAGCAATCGTAGTGCTTCTATATCTAGGGATCAAATCCCAGCACTCCCAATTTGTTTCTCTTTTCCGTTTTTTTCTGCTGCACACACTAGCACTTGGGCCAATTCTGTCGGGCCGCCACTGAAGTTGTGGATTCGACCCGAGCTTTCCCTCTAGTAGTTTTTTCCTTTATGTTATTTTGTTTTCTGTTTTGGCCGTGTTTGACTTTGAGTTTTGGATATATTTAAAAATGAGAAACTAGTTGAGGGCTTTGGAGCAATATCACTAAGAATTTTGAGCAAGTAGACCATTAAGCAACACCTCATCCCCTTTTAATAGTATTGGCTTTCCTATGGAGTCAATGTGATTTTGGATCACTAAAATAGAAATGAAGAGTCTTAAGCTTTTGCCAATATGTGTCCTTAGCATCTTGAAGGGGTTCCACATCCTCTTGTCCTTTCCACGCCATTGTTGAACTTGTCTGAAATACAATATATAAAAACATTAGTCCAACAAGAGATATGTTGACATTAATTAATAAAATCACCCAGGGAGCACTTGTGCTTTCACCAAGCCAGCTTGCCTCGCCCCCCATAAAACCTTCAATCGCGCCCTAGAGTTTCCATCTTTCTCCTCTCCCTCTTCTCCGCCACCACCACATAGGTAAGAGGCACACATGCGACTTGTTCCCTCGCCTCCGGACGCCATGTCTAGGACAAGCCGGAGCTCTTCTCCGGCGTAGCCCGCTCTGCCGGTTCCCTCCTTCCTCGCGGACCTTCATGATGCCGCCAAGACACCATTCCGCGGCGATCCAAGGCCGGAGGCACCAAGTTCCTCGGTGTCCTCTTCCTCTGCTTCATCTTCTTCACGGTTCAGAGGAACGCCAAGTTTAGTGAGCCCCGTCGTCCCTCTGTCGTCTTGTGGCCCCTCGTCGTGTTCCTCGAGCCCATGGTGAGAATTCGCTCATCCCCAATTCTTCCCCGTCTTGAATCCATCCCAAAGCCGTTGTTTCACTCTTGACCGAGGCCACGGCCACCATGGCTACGAGGAGCAGCTCGGCCTACATACATGCGTGCAAGGGCACGTCCACGCTGCGCTCTCAGTGCTTGCATCCTCCAAGCCACGCGCCGTGCCGCAACACCGTAGCTTGCCCGCAAGCCTCCCCATGCCCACCTAGCACCTGTCGTTGCCATCTTGCCATGACCGCACCCGAGTCGACCACGAGCTCGTGCTCGAGTCGCTACATGCACGTGTTTCGGAGCTAACCATCACCAGTTTCCGCATGCCTGCCACTACCCTACTGCTGCTAGCATCGTCGTGCTTGCTCGCTGTCGTCTCTGGCAATCACCGTTTGTCCATGGTGATTCTAACGCGCTGCCTTTACCTTCCATTAAGTAGAGCCGCCCCCTCTGTTAAACACAAACCCAAAGGCAGCCCGGCTAGTTAGCCACTCGCACTCACATCCAGGCCATCTTGAGTTCAAACCCAGCCACCTCCACACTTTTTTGTTGCTTCTGTTATTTCACACGCACGCACACTTGTTTCATCTCGGTCCGATTGCCACAAATTATCACCATCATTGATCATTCCAACTGGCAATCGTAGTGCTTCTCTGTCTGTGGATCAAATCCCGGCACTCCCAATTTGTTTTTGTTTTCCTTTTTTCTGTTGCACACTGGCACTTGGGCCAATTTTGTGGGGCCACCACTGAAGTGGTGTATTTGGCCCAAGCTTTCCCGCCAATAGTTTTTTTCCTTTATGTTATTTCATTTTTCTGTTTGGCCAGATTTGCATGCATATTTAGATAATCATATCTTTTAAATGGTTAATCCAAATAAAACATGTCATATATGTAAAATGCTTAGGATTTCATGTAGTTTAATGGTTGCAACTTTCATCCATGTCAAAAATATTTAAACTTTTTATTTGCATTAATTTGCACAAATGTCATGTTAAAATGGTTTATTTCATAACTAATTAGCCGTACCTCCGAATTAAATGAATTTTATATGTAAATGGTCTAGAAAATCTATAGATTACCATGGTGCACTTTGTTTTTCTATTTAACAACATTAAAATTATGTATAGGGAAGAACAGTAGCAAATTTGAAAATTGCATATGGGGATTTTCCGGAATTATTGTTTGTTGGTTCCGACCCCATTTAAATTGCCTAGATAGGTGGTTTTATTGTACATCACCTCTTACGATGTTAACCAACTTTTAATCTTGTCAGGCATCATACTTGATTTTGCATCATGCCATGCTTATGCTTGTGTGTTTACGATGTTGTTTGCTTCTTTTTCAGTTGTGCTTCTTCTTGTTATTTCCCAGTTTCGTTGCGATTCTGAGGATGTGTTTGACTACATGAGTTCGTCTACTTCATGGACTCGATCTTCTTCCGAGCGGGATTTCAGGCAAGATGGCCTTTACCTTGGATATCACTACTATCTTTGCTTTGCTAGTTGTCTCGATGCTATCGCTATGTCGCACTACCTACCACTTGTTTGTCAAGCCTCCCAAATTGCCATGGTAAGCCTCTAAGCTTTGCCACCTTCCTAGCAAACCGTTATTTGGCTATGTTATCGCTTGCTCAGCCCTTCTTATAGCGTTGCTAGTTGCATGTGTGATACGTCTCCAATGTATCTATAATTTGTGATTGTTCCATGCTATTATATTATCTATTTTGGATGTTTTATATGCATTAATATGCTATTTTATATGATTTTTGGGACTAACCTATTAACCTAGAGCCCCGTGCCAGATTCTGTTTTTCTTTGTTTTAGAATTTCGCAGAAAAGGAATACCAAACGGATTCCAAACGGAATAAAACTTACTCCATGATTTTTCTTGGACCAAAAGACACCCGGGAGACTTGGAGTACAAGTCAGAAGAACCTTGAGGTGGCCATAAGGGTGAAGGGCACGCCTAGGGGGTGGGGCACGCCCCCCGACCTTGTGGGCCCCTCATAGCTCCCCTGGCCTAATTCTTTCGCCTATATATATTCTTATGCCCCAAAAACATCCAGGGGAGCCACGAAACCACTTTTCCACGGCCGCAACCTTTTGTACACATGAGATCCCATCATGGGATAGATTCTGGGGCTAGATCATGAAAATCTAATCCGTAATAAAACATTAGTCCCCGGACAAAGGGGTGAAGAGCGAACCCTAACCCCCGGAGGAAGTGGGAGATGAATACGACCCTCTCGCCAGATCTGGGGGTTGGAACAACCTGTCCTTGAGGAGGAAGCCTGTGCTGGAGCTCTGCGCTCAAATATCTGACCGCCCGAAGCTTTGCGATATCCTCCTCTGTAACGGAGGAAGCCACCCATCGGCCTTTAGAGCTGGGTCTGGACATGATGGGGAGGCTTGATGCAATGAAGTCGAACCTTGGGAGATAGAACTCGAGGTTGGGAAGGCTGAGGAGAGGTTTGGCATAAAAAGACGGCCCTTGGTTCTTAATAAAGGCAGCGGGTATTGAACACCTCCTCCTAAGCCTAAGAACCTGCCTATTCCTAAGGAATCTTTCCCGCAAGACGGTTGGGTTACCCACGCTCGTATTGATGAAAATCCCAGTATAAGGGGACACGATCTCCGCTTCGACAAGACGTGCCAATAAAAACCATGCCTCGAAACATGAAACATCGGGATGGGAAATGGTTCGAAATATTGACCGGGAAGCGTGACGTCACGTTACTAAAATTGTCAGCATATTGGATTTGTAAAATACTATACTCTCTACGGCTGTGTGTAGCAGATCCAGACACGTTTGTTTTGTCTGAAGACTATTTTGGAGTTCGGAAGGAGGAACCCGCCTTGCAATGCCGAAGACAGATCTATGTGCCGGATACCTTGTCATTGAAGCCAGGTTCAGGGGCTACTAAGGGAGTCCTGGACTAAGGGGTCATCGGGTGTCCGGCCTATTAGCTATGGGCCGGACTGATGGGCTGTGAAGATACAAAGACCGAAGACTGTACCTGTGTCTAGATGGGGCTCTCCTTGGCGTGGAAGGCAAGCTTGGCGACCGGATATGTAGATTCCCTTCTTTGTAACCGACCTTGTGTAACCCTAGATCCTTCCGGTGTCTATATAAACCAGAGGACTTAGCTTGGATAGGGGAGATTGATTATCATATCCATACAAGCTAGACCTCTAGGGTTTAGCCATTACGATCTCGAGGTAGATCAACTCTTGTAATACTCATACGCATCAATATCAATCAAGAAGGACGTAGGGTATTACTTCCATAGAGAGGGCCCGAACCTGGGTAAACATTGTGTCCCCTGTCTCCTGTTACCATCGACCTTAGACGGACAGTTCGGGACCCCCTACCCAAGATCCGCCGGTTTTGACACCGACATTGGTGCTTTCATTGAGAGTTCCACTATACACCAGATATTTGACCGCAGAGGTCCACCACAAGCTTCCTGCTCAAGGACAGGTTGTACCGACCGCCAGATCTGGAGAGCGGGTCGTATTCATCTCCCACTTCCTCCGGGGGCTAGGGTTCGCGCTTCACCCCTTCGTCCGGGGACTAGTGTTTTATTAAGGACTAGATTTTCATGATCTAGCCCCGGACTCTATCCTCCATGTCTCGGTGTTTATCATTATGTTTGAGGCCTTCCTATGAATCCCCCCACACTTCGGCTTATGGCTCCAGACCTTCAGTGTGAAGCCGAAGGTAGTTGACGGGTGTCGGTGTCAAAACCGGCGGATCTCGGGTAGGGGGTCCCGAACTGTGCGTCTAGGCGGATGGTAACAGGAGACAAGGGACACGATGTTTTTACCCAGGTTCGGGCCCTCTCGATGGAGGTAAAACCCAACTCCTTCTTGATTAATATTGATGATATGGGTAGTACAAGAGTAGATCTACCACGAGATCAAGGAGGCTAAACCCTAGAAGCTAGCCTATGGTATGACTGTCCTTCGTCCTACGGAGTAAAACCCTCCGGTTTATATAGACACCGGAGAGGGCTAGGGTTGCACGGAGTCGGTTATAATGGTAGGAGATCTACATATCCGTATCGCCAAGCTTGCCTTCCATGCCAAGGAAAGTCCCTTCCGGACACGGGACGAAGTCTTCAATCTTGTATCTTCATAGTCCAAGAGTCCGGCCGAAGGTATGGTCCGGCTATCCGGACACCCCATAATCCAGGACTCCCTCAGTAGCCCCTGAACCAGGCTTCAATGATGACGAGTCCGGCGCGCGGATTGTCTTCGGCATTGCAAGGCGGGTTCCTCCTCCAAGTACTTAATAGAAGATTTTGAACAAAGGTAGTGTCCGGCTCTACAAAATAAGTTTCCACATATTGCCATAGAGAGAATAATATTTACACAAATCTAATCTGCTGACGTATTCCGTAGCGTGACATCACACCACGGCCAAGTCTTTATTTGAATCGTTTTACTGTCTCACCTTAGCGCGTTTAGCGAGGCAGTTTCCTTGGCACGTCCTGTCAAAGTAGAGATCGTGTCCCCTTATTCTGGGATTCTCATCAATACTGGTGTGGGTAACCCAACCATACCCGTTGGTATGTTTCCTTGATCAAAGGCGAGTCCCAAACGGTCACGGGGACGGCCCTTGGTATTCAACCTCTTATAAAGAGACCAAGGCCCTACTCCTTTCGTTCAATCTCAAGTGAGTTCGGCCTTCGCCTCGAGTGCCACCACCCAAGGCTCCAGATTTCAGGCGCTTCGGACCTTCGACAATGTCCAGTTCCGACCTTCGAGGCCGATGGATTCCCTCCTCCGTCACGGAGGAGGACGTGCTGAAGTTGAAAGAGGCCAGGTTCTTGACCGGCGAAATCTGGCATAGGCTGCCTGCTCAAGGGCAGGTCATTCCCACTCCCAAGCCTGGTGAGAGTGTGGTGTTCATGTCTCACTTCCTTCGGGGGCTAGGCTTCCCGACGGATCCCTTCGTGAGGGGGCTCATGTTTTATTATGGGCTGGAATTTCACAACTTAGCTCCGGAGTCCATCCTCCATATTTCCTCATTCATCGTCGTGTGTGAAGCCTTCCTCCGTATTACTCCTCACTTTGGACAATGGCTCAACACCTTCAAAGTAGAGCCGAAGATGATCGAGGGACGGCATGCGGAGTGCGGAGGTGCTTTTATAAGCAAGAATGCTGGTGCTCCATGGCCCGAGGGCTCTTTTCAAGAGGAGTCCAGCTTATGGCACCGAGAGTGGTTTTACATCACCGTTCCCAGGGGCACCAAGTGGGTGGCACCACCTACCTTTCGCTCGGGTCCCCGACCACAGCTAGTGTCATGGGTCAATAAAGGACTGGACTGGGGGCCATCCAAGGACGTGCCCTTGTTGCAGGGCCACATTCAAGATCTCTTAGAAAGAGACATTAGCGTGGTTGTGGTGACGCAGGTCATGTTGATCCGCCGAGCCTTGCCCGGCAAACGTCACCCCCTTCGCCTATGGGAGTTCAATCCAGAGGGACCACGAGCTCTCTAGCATTTCATGGGCGCAACGCCCGTGGAGATGTACACATTGTTCTTCGGATCACAAGCAATGTGTCCCGACTTGACCGAGGACGCAGGCCGGAGCTGCTATCGCCCGGACACTCAAGTAAGTAGCCTTGTGCCCGGACTCGCTATCCGTATATTTATCATAAAATTGCTCCTAAAAGAGTTGTCCTTTAAACAGGGGTGGATAGCGAAAGCAAAGCTAATCAGGTGTCCGGCCCCCTCCCCGAGACCATGCTAGATCCCGTACTAGTCAGGATGTTGGAGGTTGTGCCTTCGGAGGAAAGCGAGGGAGGGGACAAGGAAGCTACAACCTCCTCGAAGAAGGTTGTACGAAAGGGAGGAATCGAAAATTCCTCTCCTCAGGGGAAGAAGAGGACCGCCTCTGACGACCCGGAGACCATGGCCTCAAAGCGGGGGGAGAAATCTTCGTCAGAGGATCCTGCGTCGGGGGATACTTCGGCCGAATTATGCCCTCAAGGGGATCAGCCCTCCACCGAACTGTAAGTAGAGAGGAGTTTTTCTTTTTAAGAAATGAGAGAAATCCTTGTGTTATATCTGAGAAGAGTAATCGAAAATTTACCTTGTAGCTCGGACCTTAGCACTTCTCAGCAGAGCTCGTCTTCGGGGGATCTTCGTCCGGAGATGATGGAGAGCGGAACACCTCCCCCTGCCGTACCGCCTTGTGAGGCGGGCGACCCTGAGTTATCGTCGCGGAGGGTTTGTCCGAATCCGGCAGGGCCGGAAGGTAGTCATATGGCCCCCCAAAGCCCTCCGCGTCCGGCCTTCGAAAAGGGCCATCGGACAAGTCCGGCACTGTCTGGTGCGCGGTCGGAGGAGCTGAAGGATCTGCTAGGGCGAGCATCTATCTCAGAGGAGCATAGTGCATTGATGGGTACGGTGATTGAGAGGATTTCATCCGCGGAGAGCGGATTGCACGAGGCCGTCAGGAGTTTACTTTCAGGTTTTGAGGTATGCGAAATAATGTACCCTTTTTGGACAGTTGTGCATAAATAAGATGCGCCCTGTGTAGATAGTAGCCCCTGAGACTCTGTGCGTTGTCAAAAGTGACGGCGCGCAGAGGATCATAATCCTAGGTCTAATATGCCGCCTTCATACGTAGGTGGCGAAGTGTCGGGTGGCCAGCCGAACTGATGAATTTGCCGAGCTAAAGCGGCAACTTGACATGGCAGATGCCGACATCGCGCTTGTCAACAAGCGGCTTGATGAGGCACAAGGTATGTAATTACTCTGGTGGCACCTGGTAAGAGGATCTTTATGCCAATATCTTACAATGTGTGCGCTTGATGCAGATGGTGTTGCTGCTATGGAGAATCTTTGGGCGGAACATGCCCGAGCCAAGGAGCAAGCTAGGAAAAGTGATGTAGCTGCCGGAAAGGCAATTGAAGAGCTGAAAGCCGAACAGGCTACTCACTGCCGAAGCAAGAAGGAAATGGACGAGATGGCTGTGAAGCTGAAGAGCGCTGCTGACCGTTGCAAGCTTCTTGAAAAAGAAGATCAGGCAGAACAAACGGACCTGGAAAAGGCCGTTGCCGATGCCAAGGATGCTCGCTCTGCGATGAGAGCTATGAAGGAGGAGCTGCGTCAGGCCGGAGAGATCACGGCTGGAAAGCCCTTTATGCTGTGGAGGAAGTAATGTGATCCTAAACATGCTCCGTTAGACCGGATGTGGAGTACGGCGGACACCTATCTGGATTTGGCAGCGAGTGCCGCAGATGCGGCCGAACACTTTCGAGATCAAGAAGATCGCGAAGCGGAAAAGCTCTTTTGGTCGCAGGTCCACAATCCGGAGCGTCCACTGTCATTAGCCGATCGTTTGGCCGAATGGGCCGAGCTAAATAGGTTGTTCGGACTCGCCATGAAGTATGTCATGAGTCATCTGTGGCCAGAGAGGCCAGAGCCGAAAAGTTATTTCAACTTGGTGCAGGAGTTCCTTGGTGCGGCGCCGCATATCAATGCGATGAAGAGGTCAGCGTGCATAGAGGGTGCGCGGATGGCTCTTGCCCGTGTCAAGACATACTGGGTGGAAATGGAGGCGACTGCTGTTGCATCCCCAGACTTGGATGGAAGCCGAGTACCTGTCGAGCACTATTTTCAGGAAGTTCTGCAAAGTGGTCGTTTAATAGAGACGCAGTGCTCGAAGGATACTATATTCGAATAACATATATTATTGTAAAACAATATTTTGATAAATTGTACAAGCTTTTTATACTTGTGCCTGCAAGTGTTATAATACCTCCTGTGCGGCCATTTAACATATATGTATATATAATCTGAAAGATGGCAGTCGTCGGCTTCAGCCCCCATGCACATAATGCGGGGGTGTTCGCAGAAGGCGCATTTTCACACTTGATCCAACGTCTTGGTCCTACAAAGGAGGTGATAGCACAGCGAACTAGGCAATCAGACTATGATGCTTTATCACTTTCACTTAGCCATAGGAGTTTGACAGTGAGGCTACTTATATAGCCCCTGGTGGCGCCTGCGCTCGCCCAAACTCGGGGCGCGTATGTGCCTGGCCGGGAAGCGGCCCTTCGTTAATACGGAGGAATCCTAAAGATTCTGGTAAGTCATCGAGTGGTTGACCAGTCTCATGCTATATCATGACAGTCAGTTTTCGGCTTTCTCTACTGAGATGCTCGCCTGGCCGAACCGGGGCACAATTGCAGTAGTTCTCCTGGTGCCGCCTTAGCTGATAGAGCGGAACGTAAGGTAGCAAAACACAGGAGCCGGGCAAACCCAACATTTGACCAAAGACATGATTCGGAGCTGATGCATATAAGGCCAAACTCACGACGCCGAACACTCCCTAAGGTATTCGGTCTTTATGAGGGCGGTCGGGATAACGCCCTTAGTAATAAGCCCCTAGTGTCCAGGTACGGGCAAAACTCTGACGTGGCCACATGCCAAAACGCCAGCCTCCTCCTTGGTTATACCAAGAAACCAGGGGATGTGTATCAACAAGAGACAGTAAAAAAGGTTTAGACAGGGTCTTAATCTGAAAAGAATTCTTGGAACGGGTCCTTGCTACACGTCTGCGTCTGTGTCTCCGTTGTGCCGTATCCTGGACGGGCGTAGCACGGTGTTCATCTGTAAAAGAGAGGAACTTAGTTGAAGAAAGATCGTGCCGAACATGAGTTATACTAAATAAACAAAGTATAAATTGAGATGGGTAAAATTGAGCTTTATTGCCTCTTGTTTTATATGCGCGGAGCCCCTAGTACAGGGGTATACGGCTATTAAGCCTTTATCAATTGTATGTTTATGCCGGACTCGTCTAGCCGTGTCCATGGTCTTGACGACCTATTTAGGTGCTTTGGCTGGTGAAGCCGCTTTATTGTGGGGCTGTCAAGGCAGCCGCACTCCGCGCGGGAGGAACACTCAATGTTTTCTCTTTAATGAGATGATGCCTCATGGACCGGGCATCTTAAGCGTAAGAGATGCATAATGCGGTATTGCGTTAAAGTGGGTGAAAGCTTCGCGTCCCAGCAGTGCTTGATAGCTACTTGAGAATGGGGCGATGTGGAAAGTTAGCTGTTCCCGACGGAAGTTCTCAGGGAAGCCGAACATAACTTCTAGCCGGAGAGAACCCATGCAACGGGCATCCGGGCCTGGCGTTGCCCCTTGAAAGGAGGTTTTGCTATGGCAAATTTTTGTTGGGTCTATCCCCATGTTGCGGATTGTGTCCTGGTATAACAGGTTTAGACCACTGCCGCCGTCCATCAGGACATTTGTAAAGTGGAGTCCGCCGATTATTGGATCTAATACCAAGGCAGTCCAGCCTCCATTCCGGATACTTCTAGAGTAATCCTGATGGTCGAAAGTGATCGGTTTTAACAACCATTGGCGAGACTCCTTTGGGATAGGTTGTATGGCGCGTATCTGTATTGGCACCATTCTGTTCATGTGAAGTAAGTTTACTGTTTTTGACTTCTTGTGGGAAATCCTTTTGTTTCCCGGTGCTCTGCTTGTGGGGTTCGTCATCGTCCTCACTTGGTGTGTCGAGCCCCTTGTGTCCGGCGTTGAGTTTTTCGGATTGCTTGAAAACCCAACAATCTCTGTGGGTATGGTTCGCAGGCTTCCCGGGAGTACTATGTATTTGACATATCTTGTCCAAGATTTTGTTTAAGTTGGATAGCTCGTCCCTGTTATCCTTGAGGGGCGGCTTTCTCTGATTCTGCCGTGAGCTTTTGAATCCGGCGTTGACCGCCGTGCTCATTGGGTTGTTTCCCTTATTTCGGCGCTGGTCCTTGATGCGTTGGGGTTTTCCATTTCCCTAACTTCTGATGTACTTGGGTCGCTGGTGCTACATCTTGCCAACCAGCTGTCCTCTCCTGCGCAAAAGCGGGTCCTGAGGCTTGTTAATGCGGCCATTGTTCTTGGCTTTTCTTGGCCGAGGTGTCTGGCGAGCCATTCGTCTCGAACGTTATGCTTAAAAGTTGCTAGGGCTTCAGCATCTGGACAGTCGACTATCTGATTCTTTTTAGTAAGAAATATGTTCCAGAATTTCCGGGCCGACTCTCCAGGCTGTTGAGTTATGTGACTGAGATCGTCTGCATCCGGAGGGCGGACATAGGTCCCTTGAAAATTTGCCCGGAAAGCATCCTCAAGCTCTTCCCAACTTCCAATGGTGTTTTCGGGAAGGCTTTTGAGCCAATGCTAGGCTGGCTCTTTAAGCTTGAGGGGTAAGTATTATATGGCGTGGAGGTCATCTCCTCTGGCCATGTGTATGTGGAGGATATAATCCTCGATCTAGACCCCAGGGTCTGTTGTTCCGTCGTACGCCTCTATGTTTACGGGCTTGAATCCTGCTGGAAATTCATGGTCTAGCACCTCATCGGTGAAACATAGGGGGTGTGCGCCACCCCTGTATTTGGATGTGCCGTGATGCTCGGATATTTTTTGTGTTGCATTGCTTACTAGAGCTTGCTTTCTTGGCCCGTAGATAGATCTGGCTGGGCCATCTTTTTGATGCGGATCATTTGGTGGATCGCGTGCCGGCTTGTGTGCGGCGCCGCTTACCGCTCCATGCTGGCCATGCGGTCATCTATCCGTCCGGGTGGCTTTCCTATTTTTTTACTGCGGGGGCTCTAAGGCCTCCTCGTCAAATTCAGGCAGTAGCTTTCGCTTTGGATAGCTTTTTGTGCGGCGACTGCGCCATATTTGTCCGCGGTGTTGCGTACTTTGCTCCATCTGATTCTGAGTGCATCTTCCGCAGTTTTGAGCTTCCGCTTCTGCTTTTTCAGGCTACGCGTAGTGGCGAGGAGCCTTTTGTGGAGGTTCTTCTGCTCCATGAGCCTATTCGGCGTAAGGTCGTCCGGACTGTTGCTTTCGCTGGCGACGGGGTGTTCGGTTTGTTTATCCAAGTTGCCCTGTTTGGACAGTTGCTTGAAGCCATGTTCGTTGTTTGCCAGCTCATCCTGCTCTATGGCTGGGTCTGTATGGCTGCTGTCTCTGTGGAGGCGGGGCTTGGAGTGGCGCTTACATCGCCGCTCTGATTGCTTTTCGAGTGAACGATCCCTCGTTGCATCCCTGTGTTCCTCGTCGTCTCTTTCTTTAGGTGTGTCCACCATGTATACATCATGAGATGAGGTGGTTGTCCAGTGCCTTATAGGCGTTGGTTCATGTTCATCTCGTACATCGTCGTCCATATCGTCGATGTCTTCGGAGTCGAAGTCGAGCACGTCGTTTAAATTATCGACAGTGGCTACGAAGTGGGTGGTGGGTGGGCATCAAATTTCTTCGTCGTCCACATCCCAATCATGCCGGTCATAGTCTGGCCAGGACTCTCCAGACAAAGAGAGAGACCTGAGTGAATTCAGAATGTCGCCGAAGGGCGAGTGCTGAAAGATGTCTGCGGCGGTGAACTCCATGATCGGTGCCCAATCAGATTCGATCGGTAGGGGCGCGGAGGGCTCGGAGTCCGGAGAGGAGTCCGGCATCTTGGAGTCACGGGCTTCGCGGAGGACAAGGCTGGTGTTCGGCTTGATCGCCGTAGAGATTGCAGCCCCCGAGGCGGTGTCTAACCACCCATCCTCGATTGGTGTGGTCGGCTCCGAGCCAAGGGTCGGAGCGGACACAGGTGCGACCTCCAGGGCACTGTTCGGCGGCAGAGCTAGATCATGCCCACCAGGGCAGTGCGGCGCGCTCGGCTGCGGCTCAGATCCGTCGAAGATCAAGTCTCCGTGGTCGTCCACTGTGTAGTTTAAACTTCCAAATCTGACCTGACGGCTAGGGGCGTAGCTTTCAATCTGCTCCAGATGGCCAAGCGAATTGGCCCGTAGTGCAAAGCCGCAAAATACGAAGACCTGTCCAGGGAGAAAAGTCTCACCCTGGATCGCATCATCGTTGATGATCGGAGGAGCAATCAGGCCTAAAAGTGACGACACAGAGGAACTCTCAATGAAAGCACCAATGTCGGTGTTAATACCGGCGGATCTCGGGTAGGGGGTCCCGAACTGTGCGTCTAGGCGGATGGTAACAGGAGACAAGGGACACAATGTTTTTACCCAGGTTCGGGCCCTCTCGATGGAGGTAAAACCCAACTCCTTCTTGATTAATATTGATGATATGGGTAGTACAAGAGTAGATCTACCACGAGATCAAGGAGGCTAAACCCTAGAAGCTAGCCTATGGTATGATTGTCCTTCGTCCTACGGAGTAAAACCCTCCGGTTTATATAGACACCGGAGAGGGCTAGGGTTGCACGGAGTCGGTTATAATGGTAGGAGATCTACATATCCGTATCGCCAAGCTTGCCTTCCACGCCAAGGAAAGTCCCTTTCGGACACGGGACGAAGTCTTCAATCTTGTATCTTCATAGTCCAGGAGTCCGGCCGAAGGTATGGTCCGGCTATCCGGACACCCCCTAATCCAGGACTCCCTCAACGGGGAACAGGCGGAGTGCGGTGGTGCTGTAGTGAGCAAGCATACCAACACTCTTTGGGCAAAAGGCTCTTTCACTGAAGCCTCCTAGCAATGGCGGCAAGAATGGTCTTATGTCATGGAACCCCGTAGCACCAAGTGGGCAGCTATTCCTGTGTTCTGTTCCGGCCCTCCACCACAGCTTGCATCATGGATTAACAAGGGGCTGGACTGGGGATCAGTTCATGAAGTGTAGACTTTATAGAGCCGCATCTGAACCCTCCTTGAGACCGACATCAATCTTGTCAACGTGATTCAAGTGATGCTAGTTCGCCGAATCCTGCCCTGCCAGCGCACGTCTCGCAGCATGTGGGAGCTTAATCCGTAAGGACCACGAACCCTCCAACACTTCTTTGGCACCACACATGAAGGGATGTGGAAGTTGTTTTTGGGAAGAGAAAACATTGGACGGACACTACCGAGGACGCTGACCTTGATTGGAACCGTCCGGATACCCCGGTAAGCACTTGTCTTCTGAACACTCTATAATTACTCATACCGTAATATGGTACTGAGCAGGCTATCTTCCTCCAGGGCTGGATAAAGAAGGTGGAACTAATTATGTGTTCGACCCCTCTGCCCGAAGGCCCATCGAATCCTATTTTAACAAGGATGCTAACCCTGGCACTGTACCAGATGTGTGTGAAGTAGGGCGAGGTGGAGAGTGGAAAGACCAAAGATGACCCCTATTCCAAGGGTACATCACACATTGTGTCCGGAGGAATCAAAATTCCCTCATCCGAAGACAAGAGTGAAGGGGGGGGCACTGTCTCCTCCCCTCATGGGAAGAAAAGGCCCGCCTCCGAAGATTGGGAGGAATAGGCCCCTAAGTGAGGCAAGATGCCTCTATCAGGTGGCTCGGGCTTGGAAGACGTCGAAGCGCACTCTCATGACGAGGACAAGCCTCAGGCCAAATCATAAGTGAACAAGGATGTTTTAAACATGTCCCATTATTTTCTTATGATGCTTGGCATATATATTTTTTGCAGTTCGGCACGCAGTCTTCTTCAACAATCTTCTTCCTCGGGGGACCTTCTCCCGGAAATGATGGAAAGTGAGACGCCTCCACCGGCCTCTCCGCCCAATAGGGCGGATGACTTCGAGGTGTCGTCGCAGAGGGTCTCCCCCGACCAACAAGTGGTGCAAGGGATGATGAAGACATTACCCGAAGGTAACACCTCGATGGCCCAGGGTCCGGGGACCGACAACGAAGGCCCCGAACAGTCCGGTCAAAGGGAGACCATACTCCTACAGGAGCCTCTGGAGACCCAGATGCGCCGGATATATTGACGAACATGCTACGACAGGCGTCCGTCTCAGAGGAACATCGTACCCAAAGGTGCCAGATATAGTCGAAAAGATCCTGTCCACGAAAAGAGGATTGAATGAGGCCTTCGTGGGCCTGCTGAGAGGCTTCGAGGTTTGTAATATAATGTTTTCAACTATATTTTATTTGCAAAGATGCACCTGTGTATAGGTAGTTGCCCCTGATACTTGGGTTGGCTTCCCATGGGAGGTGAACGGAGGATCAAGAAGAAATATTCAAGGACTAATCTAATTAACTTGAACATGGGCCGCCTCCCCCTGGCTACTTCCCAGACTACGGATATTACTGAGCTACAGCGGAAGCTTGACGTGGCCGGGGATGACATTGCGTTAATCAATATGCGTCTTGACGAGGCGCGAGGTATGTATTCGGGGCAATCCCTTCAAGTACATTTTTGTTATGCAAGCATGACACTGAAATTTATATACTAGAATATGCATGACTGCAGATCGTGCTGCCGCCGTTGAAATTCTTCGAGCGTAGCTGGCGCGGGCCAAGGAGCGGGCCCGGTTTAGTGATGCAGCTGCCGAGAAGGCATCGGCTGAGTTAAGATCCACACAAGCTGCTCGGCGCCAAGATGAGGAGAAGATATCCATGATGACGCTCGAACTGAAAAATGCTGCTAGCCGTTGTGAACTTCTTGAGAAGCAAAATTAAGCCAAAATGGCTGAACTTGACAAGGCCTTACGAGAGGCAAGAGAAGCGTGGTCTGAATCCAGTGCAGCTCGTGAGGAGATACAGCAAGCTGGGGAGATTGCGGCTGGTAAGCCCTTTTTATTATAGACTAAGTTCGGAGATCCGAATTATGCTCAGCTTAACCAAGTGTGGAGTTCTCCAGACGTGTTTTTGGACCTGCCAAAGAGTTCATCCGATGCCGCACAGTTTTACCAAGCGCAAGAGGGGTATGAGACGGAGAAGCTTTTCTGGTCACGGTTCGACGTATCAAAACGCCCTCTGCTACTGAATGAACAAATGTCCCAATGGGCCGAGCTTCACAGGATGTCTGGGCCTGCCATGAAGAACGTCATACTTCAGCTGTGGCCGACTGAGCCAATTCCGAATAGTTATTTTGGCTTGGTGCGGTGGCTTGCTGATGTGGTGCCACGTATCGACGCCGTAAAGCGGTCGGCGTGCATTGAAGGTGCACGGATGGCCTTTGCCCGAGTCAAGACATATTGCGGGAAGATGAAGGTCGTCGATGTTGCAGCGCAGGGTCCACCCAAGGGCAAGGACCATCACGCACCAGAGCATTATTTTGAGGACGTCTTAGAGGTTGCCCGCTTGATAGAGGGTCAATGTTCGAAAGGCATAATGATCGGGTGAATTATTTACGAATTGTAAAAGACGATTGTTGTAATTAGTCTATGTTTTTTATTTTGCCTAAAGGATTTTGTTCCTCCTGTGTGGCCGTTTGTATATGATCTGAAAGTTTTCTAGTCGTCGGCTTCAGCCCCCTCATAGGAAGTATGGGGGTGTTCGTAAAAAGCATCTGATGACTCTTGACCCAATGTCTTGCTCTGTGAAGGAGGTGTCAATGCGGTGAACCAGGCAACCAGACTATAGGGTGTTAACACTTTCACTTAGCCATAGGAGTTTTATGGTGGGACTACGACATAGCCCCTGGTATGTATGTATGCGGCTTACTCATACGATGCGTTTACATGTTTAACAAAAAAGAGGTCCTTCATGTAACACGGAGGAATCGCTAAAGATTCTGATAAGTCATCGAGTGGTTGACCAGCTCTCGCCGCATCATGACAGTCAGTTTTCGGCTTTCTCTACTGAGGTGCTTAACCAGGTGATCCGGAAGCACAATCGCAGTAGTTCTCCCTTTACTACCCTAGCCGATAGAGCAAAACGTAGGATAGCAAGCACAGGAGCCAGGCAACCCAACTATTGACCCAAGACATGATTCGGAGCTGATGCATATAAGGCCAAACTCGCGATGCCAAAGTACGCTATAGAGTTGTTCAGACTTGTCGGCAACTCGCTTGTTCCCATGCCGAGCCCCTGGCAAGTTAGCAGGAAGTGTATGTTTGAAACAACCGTAGGGGCAAAACTCGGTCCTTTAGAAAAAGAATGGATTATTTTTAGTGGGATCTGAGTGATGTGCCATTCATGTATATGTCACATCCCTAGCTTCTGGTTTGCTCTGAGCTAGCTAGTCATGTGTTGCATCATGTTTAAATTTTGCCTAAAATTGAAATGGGGATGTTCAAACCATAGCATTAAATCAACTCAACTAGGGTGAATTAAAATCTTTTCAATAAACCCAAAAGGTCCCTAAGAAAAGTTCATGATTTCTGGTTAAGGTGGAAACCTCTGCCAAAAATGATGAATATATTCCTAGGTCATTTTTGGATTTTTGAATTAAATCATATTGTATTTGACTTTGGGCATCTAAATACTATAAATAATTTAAATGTTCAAATAAATGTTGGAAATTGTTAAGGGTCACTGAAATAATTCAGAAAGCACCCATAATTGTTTCCAGGATTTTATTAAATGATTTGGTATTTTAAATCAAATCAAAAACAAAATAACAGAAATAGAAAAGAAATAAAAGAGAGAGAGAGAGAAGGAAGTTACCTGGCGCCCACTTACCTGGCCCAGCACGGCCCAGCCCATCTCCACTTCCCCCCCCTGTCGTCTTCCTCTACCAGTAGGCAGAGGCGAGGCGTGGCGCGCGCCCGAGAGGCCTCGGCCACCTCCTGCTTCCCCCTGGCCACCTCCTGCTTCCTCCTCGACGCCCCGGAGACGCCACGCACCTCCCTGCCTCTCTCCCTCACTCTCCCGCGTCCTCATCCTCTCCCCTGGACTTCTCTCTCACTCGCCCGAACGGAGCCGCCGCCACCGACGAGCTCCCTCGCGGCCACCGCCACCCCCTAGCCTCGCCGATGCGCTCAAAGGCTCCGTCTCGACCCCCTCTTTCTCCCCACCGAGCCACAAGGTCCCGGACACGCTGCAACGCCGCCACCATCGCCGTTTCCATCGCCGGCCGCCGAGGATCTTCACCGTCGATTCGCCGCCGTCTCCGCTTCCCCGAGCTCGTCATCTACCCCATCCGAACCATCGTGAGCTCCTGCACGTTTTTCCCCTAACCCCGTGGCTTGCCGCTCGCCATAGCCGCCATTTCATAGCTGGCCGTAGCACGCCGCCGCCTGAGCTCGTCGTCGGCGTAGCTCCGGTGACCATTTGGTCACCCTGGCATGCCTAACTCGCTCCCCGCACCGCGTAGCGCCCCGCTAGCCGCTCACCTCGCTCGTTTGCACACCGTAGCACTAACTCGCCCCAACCCCGAGCTCCGGCCGCCGCCTCGGGCTCCACTCCGGCGAACCCCGGCCACCCCCGCACCTCCCGTTGGTCCCCCTAGATGCGCACGGGCACTGGCTACCTCCTGGTGCCCTTGGCGCGTCGATCCGATGCCCCTAGCGCAAGTCCGGCGTCCCCCGCCGTGCTCTGTGGTCGTCGCCGGCTAAACTCCGACGAGAGCTGACGTGGCCGGTCATTAGGGCCTAACCACCCCGCTAACCCAGGCCTAGAGCCACTGACATGTGGGCCCTAGTGCCCCTAATCTTTAATTAAACTAAACTAACCCCCCTGTCTAACCTGTGTCACTGACGTGTGGACCCCACACGTCAGGTTTGACCTGGACCTGGCCGTTGACTCGCTGACGTCATGCTGGCTTCAGGCTGACGCAGTTAAATCATTTTCTGTATTTATTAATATTCAGGAAATTCCAGAAAATGCCTAAAACTTCTAAAAATCATAGAAATTCAACCGTAACTCCAAATTAAATAATTTATATATGAAAAATTATCAGAAAAGTTCAAGGAATCCATCTGTACCATTTTCATGCATGTTAGAACAACTTATAGCTTCTGTTTAGCACAAATCATATAAAGGGCATTTAAATAATCACATATGGAGTTTGAATTTGAATCTTGTATTCAAACCAACTTCATTTAATCTGTAGCTAGTTGCATTAGCTCAAAACACATTCATTTTGCCATGTCATGATCATGCATCATATTGTGCATTGCATTGATTGTGTTCCCTTCTGTGTTGCCGGTATTTGTCCCCTCTCGATAGACGTGATACCGATGATGTGATCGTTGACACTGATGAAGACTCAATGTTATCTTCAGAAGTGTCAGGCAAGCAAAACCCCCTTGTTCATTCCGATACAATCCTACTCTCTCGCTCCTGCTCTCTTTTAATGCATTAGGACAACAGCGATTCAACTGTTACTTGCTGCGGTAGCTGAACCCCTTTATCCTTTGCATGACCTGTCATTGCCATAGTAAATAGATGAAACCCACTAGCATGAGTAGGAGTTGTTTGAGCCCTGTTGTGCCTACTCATTCATGTTTGTTTGTCATGCCTGCTACTGCTTAGAGTTGAGTCAGGTCTGATTCATCGGGGATGAATCAGATGTGTGTGAACATGTCCTACTATGTGTGAGCTAAGTGTGTGAACACGATTTGGTAAAGGTAGCGGTGAGAGGCCATGTAGGAGTACATGGTGGGTTGTCTCATTGCAGCCGTCCTCAGGAACTGAGTTCTGTGTTTGTGATCCATGATTCAGCTACTACCATACATTGGGCCCTGAAATATGACCCCGCTCGACTTCTTATTCACCCTTGTCCTCTGTCCAGGAGTTGCAAGTAGTTTCTGGTGTTTGTAGCTTACTGGAGGCCGTGGACAGCGTTGACCGTAGGGGTGGGCTGTGATGCGGTAGGTACGTGGCATGGTGTACCGGATGCCCGTTTGGTGTCTCGGGAACCCTGTTCACATCGTTTGGGGCTGTGAGCGAAAGTCCGGCCGGATCTCCTCATGGATGGAACCCGAATAGGCAATAAACCTAGACTAGAGACTTGAGTGTTTAGGTAGGTCGTGGTCTACACCCACGTCGGCTTTTGCGTGAAGTCTGCCGAGCACATGTCGTGTGCAGACGCTAAGTGGTGGAAACATGTATGAAGAAGTACACCCCTGCAGGGTTAATATCATCTATTCGAATAGCCGTGTCCGCGGTAAAAGACTTCTGGGTTGCTTATATCAGTTCATAGACAAGTGAAAGTGGATACTCTAAAATACGCAAGATAAGCGTGAGTGCTATGGATGGCGTTCTCGTAGGGAGACGGGAGCGGATCCATAGTGGTGTATTGATATGGTGAATATGTGGACTCGTGTGCGCCACCTCAAAAGAGTTGCTTGCAGTCGTAGTTTAGGATAGCCACCGAGTCAAAGCTGGCTTGCTGCAGTTAAACCCCACCATCCCCTTGTTGATAATGATGCATTGTAGTTAGTTCTGATGTAAGTCTTGCTGGGTACATTTGTACTCACGTTTGCCTATTTTATGTTTTTGCAGAGAGACTTCGGTCTCACTAGTAGTTCCACGTGGACTTCGATGTTTAGCTTGTTACCTCAGCTACGGTCTTGTGCCTCGGCAGGATTTGGTAGATAGTCAGGCTTCTCAGCCTTTTTCATTTATAGATGTCTGTACTCAGACATGATAGCTTCCGCTTGTGCTTTGATATGTATGCTCTGAATGTTGGGTCGTGAGACCCCTGTTTGTAATATCTCGCTCCTCGGAGCCTATTGAATAAATACTTGAGTCGTAGAGTCATGTTGTGATGCCATGTTGTATTTGCACATATCGAGCATATTGTGTGTATGTTATTGAAATGCTTGGTATGTGTGGGATCTGACCATCTAGTTGTTTATCTTTAGTAGCCTCTCTTACCGGGAAATGTCTCCTAGTGTTTCCACCGAGCCATGGTAGCTTGCTACTGCTCCGGAACACTTAGGCTGGCCGGCATGTGTCCTTCTTCGTTCCTGTGTCTGTCCCTTCGGGGAAATGTCACGCGATGAATACCGGAGTCTTGTTAGCCTGCTACAGCCCGGTTCACCGGAGTCTTGCTAGCCCAGTGCTACAGCCTGGATTCACTCGCTGATGACCGACACGTTTGATGCTGGGTCATGGATGCCTGTCCCTGTAAGTCTGTGCCACTTTGGGTTTACGACTAGCCATGTCAGCCCGGGCTCCTTTATCATATGGATGCTAGCGACACTGTCATATACGTGTGCCAAAAGGCGCAAACGGTCTCGGGATAAGGTAAGGCGACACCCGTGGGAATACCGTGCGTGAGGCCGCAAAGTGATATGAGGTGTTACATGCTAGATCGATGTGGCATTGAGTCGGGGTCCTGACAGCGTTGGTATCAGAGCTTGACTGCCTGTAGGATTACCAAGCCAAACTGGTCGAAGTTGAGTCTAGAAATTCTTTAGTTATATAAGGGAATTGATTGTGGGATGGAATGTAAGGCTCTTTTTACTCCTTATACCTCATGCCGTTCTGATCTGAGTCATCTTATCTTTCCTACGGGGATTAAGAGCTAGGCTATCTCTTCTTTCTATCAGGATCACACGTTACTAATCCTTAGACTTATAAGATTGTTGGATTTAAGCTTGAGTTCAGTTTCTACTACTTCCGTATGTTAATTGTTGATCTCGAAACCTTGATATTGTGCTTCTGAGTGGTTATGCCACCATTTTTGTGAATGTCTCAAATCTCTTCTGAGCATTTACAGCCGTTATGCTGTCCGAGTCATTCCAGGTTTCTAAATAGTCTGATGCATTTGCAAAATCCTTTCCCTCTGGTTTCGATGCTCCTTTATGCCAACTCAATCACACTAATTGTTGAGTTGAGGTATTCTACTGCCTCGACCTTTATGTTGGAATAATTATTATGACGCTAGGTGTCTCAGGGGATCATCTAGTGGTCTAGCCATGATTTGTGTCCTAGTGTGATGATTCTGGCCTTTATTCTCGAAAGCATTCCGTGATGCTACTTAGGAGTAGGTATTCTATTCCTGGGTTTTGAACCCGAGATTCATCCTACTTACATCATGTTGATAGTGTTGCTAGTTCCTTTAGGATAATAGTAACCTTTGCGATAGTCCTCGAGGTTCATGATACATCCTTCTTCCAATTACCATGAATCATTCTTGGCAGGAGTTCTTCTGAACCAAAAGATGACAACAAGAGCGCTCTCGATGAGTTCTCCATGCTATATTGTGACTCTGCCAGCTCAACCTTTCTGCATGGGTTATCCGGAAGAATTATGTTGAACTTGGTTCGACATACTAATTTATGCATCCACAACTCAGAAAGTTATATGTTCCTTTGAGTTGTCCCTCTTTAGTTGTCTACTGACCTTCGTCTATCAATTGATAGTCAAGAGTATGCATGCGTTCGTTTATCGATGCCTATTACTCTTGTGGTCCGTCAAGCCATTCTATCGCGGAATGATAGGAGAAACAAACTCCAGTACCTCTTCCATATCTAGGATTGGGTCAAAGCAATTGTGCTCCGCAGATCAAAATGCCAGCCCAGCTTTTGATTCTGTTCTACCCTGAAGTATTACCGTCTTTATGTCAGGATTTTCATGAGGATTGCACCGGCTCTTGTGAATTCTTGATGTAGTGATACTTCTCGCCATCATTATTCATCCCTCGGTTCCGTGTTGTCGCAACCGGAATGCCGACAAGTGAATCGTGATGTGTGAATTCAATACTCCTAGCAACCTTGTTGCTTGGTAGTTAATGGACAATAATTTCATTCTTAGCGTGTTGGTTTTGAATCATCATTCTAAGGTTGATCATGCTACCTAGTCCTTGTTCTCGGTGCACTCCTCGATCGATGAGTTAGGATTATTTCAAATCTTCACTCTATTGATCATATCGTCTTGCCTCAAAAAGCAAGATTGTTCTCGAGCTTAGTAACATATCGGTGGTTCGTGATTTTCCGAATATCTTCTCGGAAGTATTACCAGGTTGTCACCTGACTGCTATGTTGAGCTCGTGATCAAGTCGGGTTCTTGTGAACCACCCTTTCTCCACGAATCTGTGATGGATATCGCAGAGCTAGTTGGTTAAGCTAGACAACAACTTGGAGAGTTGGAAGATAAAAGCTTGCCTGACTTAGTCCGTTCCAAAGGGATATTCTTGTGTAGTGTGTGTTGAAGAAAGGTGATATCTTCATCGATTGGTCCCTGTGATCGATTGTTGGATCTATTATCTTACCCGAACCCTTGATTGAGTATGGGCTATTGTCAAATCAAATCAGAACCAATGATATTCGTAATGTTGTCTTACTCGTGGTTGATCCCTCGAGCATACACCATTATATCCTTTGGGTCTGACCAATGCTATCACTTGTTCACTTAACTATGGAATTCCTTTTAAAAGGAAACCCAGATGAATAGTTGTTGAGCCCATTGACAACATCCTTATCTCCTCCATGATTTTGTTGGACAATAAGTTAGTGTTGGAAACTTTTGAAGCATTTGTTCATGCTAGCTCATGAAGCATATGTTCGGATGTAAGAAGTGACTTCCTCTAGTTCATGTGCATTTGATGCAAGTTGCCGCCGTGGACTCGAGAAAGTCAATGTTGCTTCCTCTGGAATCATCACAAGTCAGTCATGCACACGTGCGAAGTATTCTATGGTCTGGAGACTTGCAACCTTCATTCCATATGTCTATCCTAGCACACCAAGCCACTGACTGATTTGTTCAAGGAGAAGGAGTATCTTCATAAGAGCTAATCCGGACTTATGAAAGAACTTAGATATCCTCGCTGATGGTTCCCAACCAGAACTCGGTAGTGTTTTATTGTAAGACTACCATGTGGGCATGCTTGTCTGGGACAATGTGTTCACATGTTTGTAGCAGAACCAGCTCATGTTTTGGAGCTTGCTATCGTAGTTCATTCCCCGAGAATCTCGCAACGTCATCTCGTCGATTTGTGTTGCAAACTTCCGTTTTTCTTCCTAGACTCGATGAGTCTGGAATATCTTGACACCAACCAGATCTGAATCTCAGGCAGATATGATGGTTGGAACATTTTCCAAGAACTATAATATTGGTCCCTCGATAACCGGTAAAGTGGATGTCGTGGCCAACACACCCAACCGGAAGACCTATTATTATAATATCTTGATTGAGGAAGTTGGCCACCTCCCCATAGGGATTTCGTAGGATTTACTCCCTAGTTGCCCCTATGGATTTTGAGATCCCGAAGTCCGACCTTTTTACTTGATGTTCTAGATATCAAACCATATCTATGAATGGGTTACACTAGCACATCAAGGAGAACATTAGAAGCGGAGTGCTAAATGTCTCTCGATCAATCATCCAGATTTTTATTTCCTTGGCCTCGCTAAGGTGAAATCTGAGAAGGTGTTATCTTCCTTTGCATCTGCATCATCCATCATTAGCCATCATGGTAGCAAGTTGTGTTGCTAGGATCCTTGAGACGGATATTGGTAAAACCTTGATGATTGTGGAGATGCTCAAGTTCTTGAGAGCACGCTCAAGTGCTAGGTGTTATCATCGACGCTAACTGGGATTCCTCTCAGTTTCCTCGGCAATGCTATGACCTTTTCAGCCAGTGAATTAACTCTCTAGTGTTGGGTTCTTCCCCAGTTACCAGAATCATTCCCAGCATTTGCATTTTTTTCCCAGCTTGCACCGCCAATGTGCCATTCTACCATGGGTCTCTTCCATTTCCGGTGATAAGCAAAAATCATACATTGCGTTGTCTTCAACAAGGTAGTCCACATCATCCAAGTCCGAGTATGCCATTCTACCGACCCCCTCCAAACGATCGCTCGGGAATTGTCTTAGGCTGGTTTAAAGAGTTTCAATGATCTTTGAATCAAAGGTAATTCTTTTTGCCACTTAAGGGGATATTTCTACGAGTCACCTTCCCTAAGGTGCATCATTATGGTATCATGGCAACTCAACTCCTCGCTACGTGACAATCGTTTACCACATTCTTGAGTCTGGAATTGTTGTCTACCTAGTGAACCTTTGTCATCTGCTTCACTCCAATTCCTATGGATGTGTACTTCGTCTCTCAGCTCGAGAGATGTTGTTATGTCTCATTCCGTGGGTTAATCCTGAGTTGTTCGACCTTCGAGAGGAACAATTCTTTTAGGGTCTTTCCTTTCCTCTCGTTGTCACGATAGTTGGAGTTCTCAAGGCAAGACTTCAAGACAATGATGGTGAATGAATCAACGTTCAATTGAAGTGCACCCTGGATCGTGAAGATTATACTAGTCTGCGTTACCCCTTCACCTTACCCTACGCTTGAATCTCGAGACGAGATTTTTGTTTAGTGGGGGTGAGTTGTCACATCCCTAGCTTCTGGTTTGCTCTGAGCTATCTAGTCATGTGTTGCATCATGTTTAAATTTTGCCTAAAATTGAAATGGGGATGTTCAAACCCTAGCATTAAATCAACTCAACTAGGGTGAATTAAAATCTTTTCAATAAACCCAAAAGGTTCCTAAGAAAAGTTCATGATTTCTGGTTAAGGTGGAAACCTCTGCCAAAAATGATGAATATATTCCTAGGTCATTTTTGGATTTTTGAATTAAATCATATTGTATTTGACTTTGGGCATCTAAATACTATAAATAATTTAAATGTTCAAATAAATGTTGGAAATTGTTAAGGGTCACTGAAATAATTCAGAAAGCACCCATAATTGTTTCCAGGATTTTATTAAATGATTTGGTATTTTAAATCAAATAAAAAACAAAATAACAGAAATAGAAAAGAAATAAAAGAGAGAGAGAGAAGGAAGTTACCTGGCGCCCACTTACCTGGCCCAGCACGGCCCAGCCCATCTACACTCCCCCCCCCTGTCGTCTTCCTCTGCCAGTAGGCAGAGGCGAGGCGTGGCGCGCGCCCGAGAGGCCTCGGCCACCTCCTGCTTCCCCCTGGCTACCTCCTGCTTCCTCCTCGACGCCCCGGAGACGCCACACACCTCCCTGCCTCTCTCCCTCACTCTCCCGCGTCCTCATCCTCTCCCCTGGACTTCTCTCTCACTCGCCCGAACGGAGCCGCCGCCACCGACGAGCTCCCTCGTGGCCACCGCCACCCCCTAGCCTCGCCGATGCGCTCAAAGGCTCCGCCTCGACCCCCTCTTTCTCCCCACCGAGCCACAAGGTCCCGGACACGCTGCAACGCCGCCACCATCGCCATTTCCATCGCCGGCCGCCGAGGATCTTCACCGTCGATTCGCCGCCGTCTCCGCTTCCCCGAGCTCGTCATCTACCCCATCCGAACCACCGTGAGCTCCTGCACGTTTTCCCCCTAACCCCGTGGCTTGCCGCTCGCTGTAGCCGCCATTTCATAGCTGGCCCTAGCACGCCGCCGCCTGAGCTCGTCGCCGGCGTAGCTCCGGTGACCATTTGGTCACCCTGGCATGCCTAACTCGCTCCCCTCACCGCGTAGCGCCCCACTAGCCGCTCACCTCGCTCGTTTGTGCACCGTAGCACAAACTCGCCCCAACCCCGAGCTCCGGCCACCGCCTCGGGCTCCACTCCGGCGAACCCCGGCCACCCCCGCACCTCCCGTTGGTCCCCCTAGATGCGCACGGGCACGGGCTACCTCCTGGTGCCCTTGGCGCGTCGATCCGATGCCCCTAGCGCAAGTCCGGCGTCCCCCGCCGTGCTCTGTGGTCGCTGCCGGCTAAACTCCGGCGAGAGCTGACGTGGCCGGTCATTAGGGCCTAACCACCCCGCTAACCCAGGCCTAGAGCCACTGACATGTGGGCCCTAGTGCCCCTAATCTTTAATTAAACTAAACTAACCCCCCTGTCTAACCTGTGTCACTGACGTGTGGACCCCACACGTCAGGTTTGACCTGGACCTGGCCGTTGACTCGCTGACATCATGCTGGCTTCAGGCTGACGCAGTTAAATCATTTTCTGGATTTATTAATATTCAGGAAATTCCAGAAAATGCCTAAAACTTCTAAAAATCATAGAAATTCAACCATAACTCCAAATTAAATAATTTATATATGAAAAATTATCAGAAAAGTTCAAGGAATCCATATGTACCATTTTCATGCATGTTAGAACAACTTATAGCTGCTGTTTAGCACAAATCATATAAAGGGCATTTAAATAATCACATATGGAGTTTGAATTTGAATCTTGTATTCAAACCAACTTCATTTAATCTGTTGCTAGTTGCATTAGCTCAAAACACATTCATTTTGCCATGTCATGATCATGCATCATATTGTGCATTGCATTGATTGTGTTCCCTTCTGTGTTGCCGGTATTTGTCCCCTCTCGATAGACGTGATACCGATGATGTGATCGTTGACACTGATGAAGACTCAATGTTATCTTCAGAAGTGTCAGGCAAGCAAAACCCCCTTGTTCATTCCGATACAATCCTACTCTCTCGCTCCTGCTCTCTTTTAATGCATTAGGACAACAACGATTCAACTGTTACTTGCTGCGGTAGCTGAACCCCTTTATCCTTTGCATGACCTGTCATTGCCACAGTAAATAGATGAAACCCACTAGCATGAGTAGGAGTTGTTTGAGCCCTGTTGTGCCTACTCATTCATGTTTGTTTGTCATGCCTGCTACTGCTTAGAGTTGAGTCAGGTCTGATTCATCGGGGATGAATCAGAGGTGTGTGAACATGTCCTACTGTGTGTGAGCTAAGTGTGTGAACACGATTTGGTAAAGGTAGCGGTGAGAGGCCATGTAGGAGTACATGGTGGGTTGTCTCATTGCAACCGTCCTCAGGAACTGAGTTCTATGTTTGTGATCCATGATTCAGCTACTACCATACATTAGGCCCTGAAATATGACCCCGCTCGACTTCTTATTCACCCTTGTCCTCTGTCCAGGAGTTGCAAGTAGTTTCTGGTGTTTGTAGCTTACCGGAGGCCGTGGATAGCGCTGACTGTAGGGGTGGGCTGTGATGCGGTAGGTACGTGGCACGGTGTACCGGATGCCCGTTTGGTGTCTCGGGAACCCTGTTCACATCGTTTGGGGCTGTGAGCGAAACTCCGGCTGGATCTCCTCATGGATGGAACCCGAATAGGCAATAAACCTGGACTAGAGACTTGAGTGTTTAGGTAGGTCGTGGTCTACACCCACGTCGGCTTTCGCTTGAAGTCTGCCGAGCACATGTCGTGTGCAGACGCTAAGTGGTGGAAACATGTATGAAGAAGTACACCCCTGCAGGGTTAATATCATCTATTCGAATAGCCGTGTCCGCGGTAAAGGACTTCTGGGTTGCTTATATCAGTTCATAGACAAGTGAAAGTGGATACGCTAAAATACGCAAGATAAGCGTGAGTGCTATGGATGGCGTTCTCGTAGGGAGACGGGAGTGGATCCATAGTGGTGTATTGATATGGTGAATATGTGGACTCGTGTGCGCCACCTCAAAAGAGTTGCTTGCAGTCGTAGTTTAGGATAGCCACCGAGTCAAAGCTGGCTTGCTGCAGTTAAACCCCACCATCCCCTTGTTGATAATGATGCATTGTAGTTAGTTCTGATGTAAGTCTTGCTGGGTACATTTGTACTCACGTTTGCCTATTTTATGTTTTTGCAGAGAGACTTCGGTCTCACTAGTAGTTCCACGTGGACTTCGACGTTTAGCTTGTTACCTCAGCTACGGTCTTGTGCCTCGGCAGGATTTGGTAGATAGTCAGGCTTCTCAGCCTTTTTCATTTATAGATGTCTGTACTCAGACATGATAGCTTCCGCTTGTGCTTTGATATGTATGCTCTGAATGTTGGGTCGTGAGACCCCTGTTTGTAATATCTCGCTCCTCGGAGCCTATTGAATAAATACTTGAGTCGTAGAGTCATGTTGTGATGCCATGTTGTATTTGCACATATCGAGCATATTGTGTGTATGTTATTGAAATGCTTGGTATGTGTGGGATCTGACCATCTAGTTGTTTATCTTTAGTAGCCTCTCTTACCGGGAAATGTCTCCTAGTGTTTCCACCGAGCCATGGTAGCTTGCTACTGCTCCGGAACACTTAGGCTGGCCGGCATGTGTCCTTCTTCGTTCCTGTGTCTGTCCCTTCGGGGAAATGTCACGCGATGAATACCGGAGTCCTGTTAGCCTGCTACAGCCCGGTTCACCGAAGTCCTGCTAGCCCAGTGCTACAGCCTGGATTCACTCGCTGATGACCGACACGTTCGATGCTGGGTCATGGATGCCTGTCCCTGTAAGTCTGTGCCACTTTGGGTTTACGACCAGCCATGTCAGCCTGGGCTCCTTATCATATGGATGCTAGCGACACTGTCATATACGTGTGCCAAAAGGCGCAAACGGTCCCGGGCTAAGGTAAGGCGACACCCGTGGGAATACCGTGCGTGAGGCCGCAAAGTGATATGAGGTGTTACATGCTAGATCGATGTGGCATTGAGTCGGGGTCCTGACAGTATATAGATAACAAAGCTGCAACCCCAGTTATTTAATATGCTAGGGGTCAAAGGAAGAGGAAAAAGGCACTTTACATGCTCGAAATAGAGAGTGCGGTCTACAAAAAGTAATTTTGGACCTCCTGTAGCACGTCTGCGCCGCCTGTCCGCGGTGAAGGGACTCCTTGACGGGAATAGCCCCTTTGGTGAGTGTATGGATCCGAACTCCAATGGAGTCAGTTTATATGTTTGTCCTTTGCGTCACCTGTTTTTAAGAGAAAAGAAAGAGAAAGGAAAGTAGATAAAAATGTTACTGGAATGCTT
This sequence comes from Triticum aestivum, assembly GCF_018294505.1. Lineage (NCBI taxonomy): Eukaryota > Viridiplantae > Streptophyta > Magnoliopsida > Poales > Poaceae > Triticum > Triticum aestivum. The sequence continues at coordinate 342,977,709 of NC_057809.1, read as the reverse complement.
GCAGGCTTGTCCGTATTGTGCTTCCGCCCATGCCCATGGTATCTTGAGTGTGTAGTGATGTATGCGTGACACAAATTTTCTGGGTATATGAAGTGGGCGGCGGAAGCCGAACTGCTATTTCCACTTCGTGATTGATCAATCCTCGGGGGGAAAATGCTTCTGACCCCCGGTATTTGGTTGGTGAACCCTTCCATCATTCCTATCGCCTGGCGGCCCCCTCCCCTTGTATTCGGCATTGAGCTTGCCGACCTGCTAAGACCCAACAGCTTCTGTTGGTATGATTAGCTGGTTTATCGGGGTGTCCATGAATCTGGCAGGGTCGGTCCAGTATCCTGTCTAGGTTGGATGGTCCATCTTGGTTCGCCTTCAATGGATTTCTCTGTTGACCGGGTTTGGGATTGCTGAATCCGGCGTTGACCGATGTGTCGCATGATCTGTCATTATCATTGTGACTGTTGTGTTTGATTCATCGTGGTTTGCCATTGCCGTCTCGGATTTTGGAGGTGCCCGAGTCGCTAGTGCTATTGCTTCTACAAGCGAGCCAGTTGTCTTCTCCCGCTCAAAAGCGAGTCATTAGAGCGGTAAGGGCTGTCATGGATTTAGGTCCTTCTTGACTGAGGTGGCGTGCAATCCATTCATCCCGGACGCTATGTTTGAAGGCTGCAAGGGCTTCCGCATCCGGACAATCGACGATTTGGTTCATTTTAACTAAGAACCTAGTCCGGAGTTTCCTGGCCGACTCTCCGGGCTGCTGGACAATGTGACTTAAGTCATCAGCGTCCGGTGTCCGGACATATGTTCCTTGGAAGTTGTCACGAAAGGCGTCCTCCAAATCTTCATAGCTGCCAATAGAGTTTTCCGGCAGGCTGTTTAACCAGTGCCGAGTTGGTTCTTTGAGTTTTAGTGGTAGGTATTTGATGGCATGAAGGTCATCTCCGCGGGCCATGTGGATATGGAGGAGGAAGTCCTCGATCCATACCGCGGGATCCGTTGTTCCATCATATGATTCAATATTCATGACTTTGAACCCGTCTGGGAATTCATGCTCCATTACTTCGTCTGTGAAGCAAAGCTGGTGTGCGGCGCCTCTATATTGGGCCACACTGCGACGTACCTCCGATGGAGTCCATTTGCGGTCTTCGGCCCGAGTGTGGCTGCTTTTGTCATGTCCAAATAGGTAGCCATCGCCGCATGTTGAGGCACGTCCTTGTGATCCATAGATCAATATGGTATGCCCCGCTCTGTTATTCCGGTCCTACCGGAGGTCATATTTGTGACCGAGAGCTGTTTTATCTTTGCCGTTATAATTAGGCGGGGCGGGCTGGTGCTCGGCTTGAGTTGTCGCGTTATCCCGGCCACGTGGTATTCTGTCAGCCCTATTGCGTGATGATGGTATGACCTCTAGTGCCTCATCGTCGAACTGAGGTAGTAATTTGCGCTTATGGTAACTTTTGGCTAGGCGCTTATGGCTGTATTCTTCGCTGCGAGGACATCAGTCCATTTATCATTCAGTAGATCTTGATCAGCTTGAAGTTGCACCTGCTTCTTTTTCAGGCTTCTTGAAGTGGCTTTTAGCCGGCGCTTGAAGTGCTCTTGCTCGAGAGGTTCCTCGGGCACGATGAAATCCTCGTCCCCGAGGCTCTCCTCATCCTCGGAGAGCGGAAGATAATTACTGTCCTCCGAGTCTTCGTGTATGGCCTCTTCATCAGTGTTATTGTGCCCGTCTTCCCATTCATTCTGTTCAGACGTTGGCCCAATGGGACCTTCATTGTCTTTAGTATCATCCGGAGTATTATTTTCTCCGGTGCCGGTGTTGTTGTCTTTTGCACGGCGTGACTTAGAGCAGCGCCGCTGACGTCGGTGTCTAGGCTGTGTTCCAGGAGGTTTACCCTCAACTAGATCTTCTTTCTCATTGTCATGAGGTTCTCTAGGTGTGTCCACCATGTATACGTTGTACGAAGAAGTGGCCGTCCGACGTCCGATAAGTGGTGGGTTTTGGCCATGTTCCTCCTCCACATCATCGTCCATACCGTGGATGTCTTCGGAGCCGTAATCGAGCATGTCGGTTAAGTCGTCGATAGTGGCTATGTAGTGCATGGTGGGTGGGGAGTGAAATTCCCCATCATCAGCCCCTGGTTCAAACCAGATATAATTCGGTTGCGGGTCCTTTGCTAAGGACATGTTTTTTAATGAGTTTAGCATGTTGCCCAAAGGCGAGTGCTGGAAGATGTCTGTGGCGCTGAACTCGAAGATCGATAAATGATCAAGTTCGGCGTCCGCGGGCTAACGTGGTTCGGAACTTACGGCCGGAGACGAGTCTAGAGTTCTGGTGACAAAGATGTCGTGAGAGGTTAAGTCTATGTGCGGCTTCAACGCCGTAGAATCTGTGGCCTCTGTGGTGGGGTTGATCCTCCCATCCTCGAATGGCACAGTCTGCTCCGGCTCTAAGGCCAGAGCGGTTATAGGAGCGATCTCCTGGATGCGGTCTAATGACAGATTTAGGTCATTATCATCGGGGTGACCGGGGGTGGCAGCCGCGGTCTCGAATTCGGCGAAGATCAAGTCTTCACGGATGTTTGCAACGCAGTTCAAGCTCCCAAATCTGACCCGATGGCCAGGGACATAGCTTTCGATCCGCTCCAGATGGCCAAGTGAATTGGCCCGCAATGCGAAGCCGCCAAACACAAAGATTTGTTCGGGGAAGAAAGTTTCTCCTTGGACAGCGTCATTATTGACAATTGAAGGGGCCATCAAAACTTTTGGCGACAGCACAGTGGAACTCTCAATGAAATCACCAATGTCAGTGTCAAAACCGGCGGATGTCGGGTAGGGGGTCCCGAACTGTGCGTCTAAGGTCGATGGTAACAGGAGACAAGGGACACGATGTTGACCCAGGTTCGGGCCCTCACTATGGAGGTAATACCCTCCGCCCTGCTTGATTGATATTGATGAGTATGAGTATTACAAGAGTTGATCTACCTTGAGATCGTAATGGCTAAACCCTAGAGGTCTAGCTTGCATGGCTATGATAATGAATCTCCCCTATCCGAGCTAAGTCCTCTAGTTTATATAGACACCGGAAGGATCTAGGTTACACAAGGTCGGTTACAAAGAAGGGAATCTACATATCCGGTCGCCAAGCTTGCCTTCCACGCCAAGGAGAGCCCCATCTGGACATGGGTACAGTCTTCGGTCTTCGTATCTTCATAGCCCATCAGTCCAGCCCATGGCTAATAGTCCGGACGCCCGAGGACCCCTTAGTCCAGGACTCCCTCAGTGAGATCCCATCATGGGGCCTTTTCCGGCATCCTGCCGGAGGGGGAAACGATCACTGAGGGCTTCTACATCAACACCCTTGCCTCTCCGATGAAGCGTGAGTAGTTTACTTCAGACCTACGGGTCCATAGCTAGTAGCTAGATGGCTTCTTCTCTATCTTTGATTCTCAATACAAAGTTCTCCTTGATGTTCTTGGAGATCTGTTCATTGTAATACTCTTTTCCAGTGTGTTTGTCGAGATCCGATGAATTGTGGATTTATGTTCAGCTTATCTATGAATATTATTTGAATCTCCTCTGAATTCTTATATGCATGATTTGATATCTTTGCAAGCCTCTTCAAACTATCGATTTGATTTGGCCGACTAGATTGGCTTTTCTTGCAATGGGAGAAGTGCTTAGCTTTGGGTTCAATCTTGCGGTGTCCTTTCCCAGTGACAGTAGGGGCAGCAAGGCACGTATTGTACTGTTGCCATGGAGGATAAAAAGATGGGGTTTTCATCATATTGCTTGAGTTAATCCCGCTACATCATGTCATCTTGCATAATGTGTTACTCTATTATTATGAACTTAATACTCTAGATGCAGGCACGAGTCAGTCAATGTGGGTGTAATAGTAGTAGATGCAGAACCATTTTGATCTACTTGACACAGACGTGATGCCTATATTCATGATTATTGCCTTAGATATTGTCATAACTTTGCACTTTTCTATCAATTGCTCGGTAGTAATCTGTTCACCCACAGTAATAATTTCAATCTTGAGAGAAGCCACTAGTGAAACCTATGGCCCCCGGGTCTATTTTCCATCATATAAGTTTCCAATCTACAATTCTAGTTTACTATTTACATTCCTTTGCAATCTTTACTTTCCGTTCCATAAACCAAAAATACCAAAAAATATTACTTTACCATTTATCTATCTCCATCAGATCTCACTTTCCGAATAACCATGAAGGGATTGACAACCCCTTTCTCGTTGGTTGCAAGTTGGTGTTTGTTTGTGCAGGTATTCGATGGCTTGTTGCGTAGTCTCCTATTGGATTGATACCTTGGTTCTCAAAACTGAGGGAAATACTTACGCTCCTTTGCTGCATCACCCTTTCCACTTCAAGGGAAAAACCAATGCAAGCTCAAGAGGTAGCAATGTGCAGTGTAGGTTGTTCCATGTTGGGACATGGATACCATGGGATATCACAATATCTCTTATCTAATTAATGAATCTATATACTTGTAAAGGGTTGAAGGCTTGAACTTTTGCCTGGTATTTTGTTCCACTCTTGACACCCTAGTTTCCGTCATACCGGTGTTATGTTCCTTGACGAGCGCTCCTAACACATGTGGGTGTATGGGAACCCCCTGACTAGTCGCTTAAGAAAGAACTTGTCCAGCAAGGCCCAACTTTGGTTTTAAAATTTGCCAACATAATAATACTTATAATTAATTAATTAGCATAGGGGGTCGCGTCCCCAAGGAATCTTAATTCAACATAATATAGGGGGACAATACTGATGGTGTTGGTCCAAACTGGGCGATGTCCGGCGCCCCTGGGGCAACCGGGGTCTCAGCCAACCCGACATCTTTCACATCCGGTGTGCCCTGAGAACGAAATATGCGTGGCTCCTATCGGGATATGTCGGCACATCGGGTGGTCTTGCTAGTTTAGTTTTTACCTTTGTTTGAGAGGCAGGTCCACCAGAATTCCTTATCGTAAGCATCATGTTCTTCATGACGTGAGGATGTTCCACCGGATGCGCGTGGAATTTATAATGGACCACTTGGAGCACCCCTGCAGGGTTTTAAATCTTTTCGAGAGCCGTGCCCATGGTTATGTGGCAGATTGGAAATTTATAATATCCGGTTGTAGAGAACTTGACACTAAACATGAAATAAAATACACCAACCGCATGTGTAACCGTGACCATCTCTTTTCGAAGGAGTTCGGGAAGAGAACATGGTGGTGTTATGATTGATTAATAAGTAGTTCATGATAACTTATTGATCATTACTAGGTGCGGCAATTATGCGTAGTTACACTTCTTACTCTTGTATTCATAAGTTAGCCACCATACAATGCTTAGTGCTGCCGCAACCTCACCACTTATCCATTCCATACCCATTAAGCTTTGCTAGTCTTGATACCCATGGTAATGGGATTGCTAAGTCCTCGTGGCTCACAGATTACTACAACAACAAATGTGGGTACAGGTAATGCAATGATATGACGTGAGAGCGATGCTTTCTTGTTTTGGAGTTCTTCTTCTGCTTCTTCTTCTTCGATGGAGGGATAGGTTCCTCATCGGCAGCCTGGGCTAGCAGGGTGGATGTTGTTTGAGTTTTCATTTGTGTTACATCCGTAGTCGGATGTTGCTCCTCTATATGATGATTGATGGATTCATGTGGCATTTGTATGCCATTGTATTTATCCCCAATTGTGTTAAATATGGTACGATGTAATGATATCCACCTTGCAAAGCATCTTCAATATGTGGCTCTATCCTCGGTGGGATCTCCGAGTTCCTCTGATATAGGATCGCATATTGGTGTGACAATTGTGTATCTCGTGAATGATACTCCACCTTCTATTTCAGAAGCTTATGCATCTTCTGATGCTGACTACTAGAAAGAAGTTGTGCGTAGTGAGATGGATTCCATCATGACTAACGGAACATGGTAGATCACTGATCGTCCTTATGGGTGTAAACCTGTAGGGTGTTAGTGGGTGTTTAAGAAAAAGCTTAGGCCTGATAGTACGATTGAAAATTACAAGGCACGACTTGTAGCCAAAGGATATACCCAAAAAGAAGGTGAAGATTTCTTTGATACTTATGCGCCTATGGCCTGATTGCCCACTATTGGAGTACTACTGTTATTGGCTACCTCACACAATCTTCTCGTTCATCAAATGGACATTAAGACTACTTTCCTAAATGGAGAGTTGGAGAAGGAAATTAACATGTAACAACCTGATGGTTTTGTAGTAGATGTCCATGAATGAAGTGTGCAAATTGTTAAACTCTTTGTATGGTTTGGGACAAGCACCTGAGCAATGACACGAGAAGTTTTAATGAACTTTGGCATCTATGGGCTTTGTTGCAAACGAAGCCGACAAGTGTGTGTACTATCGCCATGGTGGGGGCGAGGGAGTTATATTATGTTTGTATGTTGACGACATACTTATATTTGGAACAAATCTCAAGGTCATTGAGTAAGTGAAAGATTTTCTGAATCAAAACTTTGAGATGATAGACCTTGGAGTAGCTAATGTTACCTTGAACATCAAGCTTTTAAGAGGTGGTGATCACTCTGTTGCCGTCTCACTATGTGGAGAAGGTACTGGATCGCTTTGGATATTCATATTGCAAAAATTCTCCAACACCTTATGATCCGATTATTTTGATTCAGAAGAACGAAGGAGAAACAAAGTATCCATTGAGATATTCCCAAATCATTGGCTCGTTTATGTATTTAGACAGTGCTACGAGGCCTGACGTCTCATTTTCTGCGAGTAAACTAAGTCGGTTTGTTTCAAACCCGGGAGATGTTGGCATGCACTTGAGAGAATAATGCACTATCTAATAGGAACTGCGAGTTATGGACTTCACTATACCGAGTATCCAAGGGTACTTGAAGGTTATAGTGATGCGAATTGGATATCTGATGCTGATGAGCTTAAAGAGACAAGTGGTTATGTGTTTACACTTGGTGGTGTCACTGTTTCCATGAATTCTTGCAAGGAGACCATCTTAAGAAGGTCAACAATGGAAGCACAACTCACAACATTAGACACGGCAACAATTGAAGCAGAATGGCTTCGAGAACTTTTGATGGACTTGTCGGTGGTTGAAAAACCAATACCAACTATTCTAATGAATTGTGGTAATCAAACTATGATCGTCAAGGTAAATTGTTCTAATGATAATAAGAAGTCATCAAGACATGTGAGAAGGAGACTGAAATCTGTCAGGTTCATGAGAAACTCCAGAGTTGTAGCGTTGGACTATATAAACACATCGAAGAATATGGCAGATCCCTTCACAAAGGGTTTATCACAAAATGTGATATACAATGCATCGAAGGAGATGGAATTGAGACCCACTGCATAAGTTGTTCATGGTGGTAACCCATTCTTTGTGATCGGACATCCCGTGAATTAGAATTGGCGAGACAAGCTATTGGATAACTGAGAGGAGAATATATATTTGATAAAAATCCACTCCGTTTGATGCAACTTTCTTCTAATCTGTATGGAAGGTTGATATTTATCTTAATGTGTTCTGAATGGCTTGGGCAGGCAATGATGTTGTCCTACAGAACATATAGAAAGAACACACCTATATCAGTTAGACTATTAAAAGTCGCAGTCTGTGAGAGTTGGGTGTTCTCTAATTAACTTGTGAAGAGGCCCCAAAGTATGACATATATGCTCCTACCCACGGGAAAGTTTTCAGCGGTCTAGTATCGGTCAAGGCTTTTACGTGAAACTTGTTTGCAACAATCTTGTAGTTCAAGTCGTAGTCCACTGTTCAAGTTGTGAACGAGTGTAGCATGGAGTTCTAGGTGGAAATTCAACTTAACAGTCTCCACCTAAACGCCAATATATAAACAATGTTTTGGAACCATAGGCATTTTTTATGTGCCTCTAGGATCTGGTGGGGGGTTGTGGGAATTATTTGGCCCTAGCCCATATAATAATTCATATCTTCTACCAATAATTCAAAGTAAACCCAAGAGCCTCATGTGGCCCATTCATGCACGACAAGGTTGTGTGGAAAATTGTCCCATGCCACATATATGTGTTGTTTTATCATGCGAAAAGAAAGTTGGAGCGATTGTCGCATAAATGGGAGAAGAAGCTGAACACTTCATGTGATTTTTATTGTGCTTGTTTCTTCTCTCCTTAATGGTTTTTAGTGTGTCTGTTTAATGGGGTTTATTGCACCGGTTTCTCTTCTACTAATAAAGGTCCAGTTTCAACTCTTCTCGTGTATATAAGAGGTCGCTCCTCTATAGGCAAGCACAACAACTCTTCATCTCATTTCAAACCATTGATCCTCCTATCTCTTTCCCATCTCTCTTCCTAGTGTGCACTAGAAAGTGAGACAACATGCCTCTGAAACCCCGCCTCTTGTGATCCTGTACGGGAGAGGGTGTTGGGAAACGTAGCATGCAATATAAAAAAATTCCTACGCTCATGGAAGATCTATCTAGGAGATGCATAGCAACGAGAGGGGGAGAGTGTGTCCACGTACACTCGTAGATCAAAAGCGGAAGCATTTGACAACGAAGTTGATGTAGTCGAACTTCTTCTCGTTTCGACCGATCAAGCACCGAATGTACGGCACCTCCGAGTTCTGCACACGTTCATCTCAATGACATCCCTCGAACTCTTGATCTAGCAAAGTGTCGAGGGAGAGTTCCGTCAGCACGATGGCATGGTGATAGTGATGGTGAAGTGATCCACGCAGGGCTTCGCCTAAGCACTATAAAGATATGACCGTGGGCGTAAACTGTGGAGGGGGGCGCCACACACAGCTATAAGTTATTGGTGTGTGTTCTAGGCGCCCCATCCCCACGTATATATAGGTGGGAGGGGGAGGGGGACAGCCAAGGGGCGCCCCAAGTAGGAGGAATCCTACTTGGGGGCCTTGTCCAATTCGCCCCCCTACCATATCCACCGGAGTGGGAAGGATAGAGGAGGGAGGAGGGAATGAAGGGGGAGGATGAATCCCTCCCCTTCCTTCTCTCTTCCCCTCTTTACCTTTCCCTCAGGTCCGACCCATACGGGGGGTGCAGCAGCCCCTGCTGGCTGTTGTGTTTCCCCTCTTGGCTCATTAGGCCCGTATCTTTGTCGGGGTGCCCGGAACCCCTTCCGGTGACCCGATATGTACTCGGTACTCTCCAGAACACTTCTGGTGTCCGAATACTATCGTCCTATATATCAATCGTTACCTCCCGGCCATTTCGAGACTCCTCGTCATGTCCGTGATCTCATCCCAGACTCCGAACAACATTCGATCAACATATCACATAACTCATATAATACAAAATCGTCATCGAACGTTAAGCGTGCCGACCCTACGGGTTCGAGAACTATGTAGACATGACCGAGACACCACTCTGGTCAATAACCAATAGCGGAACCTAGATGCTCATATTGGTTCCTACATATTCTACGAAGATCTTTATCGATCGAACTGTAATGACAACATACGTTATTCCCTTTGTCATCGGTATGATTCGATCGTCGGTATCTTTATACCTAGTTCAATCTTGTTACCGACAAGTCTCTTTAATTGTTCTGTAATACATCATCCCATAACTAACTCATTAGTCACTTTGCTTACAAGGCTTCTTATGATGTGTATTACCGAGAGGGCCCAGAGATACCTCTCCGATACTCAGAGTGACAAATCCTAATCTTAATCTATGCCAACCCAACAAACACCTTAGGAGATACCTGTAGAGCATCTTTATAATCACCCAGTTACGTTGTGACGTTTGATAGCACACAAGGTATTCCTCCGGTATCCGGGAGTTGCATAATCTCATAGTAGAAAGGAATATGTATTTGACATGAAGAAAGCAATAGCAATAAAACTAAATGATCAATATGCTAAGCTAACGGATGGGTCTTGTCCATCAGATCATTCTCCTAATAATGTGATCCCGTTCATCAATTCTCCTAATGATTAACAAGCTAGTCTAGTAGAGGCTTACTAGGGACATGGTGTTTTGTCTATGTATCCACACATGTATCAAGTTTTCGGTTAATACAATTCTATCATGAATAATAAAAATTTATCATGATATAGGGAAATATAAAATAAGAAATTTATTTCCTCCAACGCATATTTCCTCCAGTCTCCCGCTTTCACTAGAGTCAATAATCTAGTTCACATCGCCATGTGATTAACACCAATAGTTCACATCGCCATGTGACCAACACCCAAAGGGTTTACTAGAGTCAATAATGTAGTTCACCTCACCATGTGATTAATACCCAAAGAGCACTAAGGTGTGATCATGTTTTGCTTATGAGAGAGGTTTAGTCAACGGGTCTGCCACATTCAGATCCGTATGTATTTTGCAAATTTCTATGTCTACAATGCTCTGCACGGAGCTACTCTAGCTAATTGTTCCCACTTTCAGTATGTATCCAGATTGAGACTCAGAGTCATCTGGATTAGTGTCAAAGCTTGCATTGACGTAACCCTTTACGACGAACTATTTGCCACCTCCATAAACAAGAAACATTTCCTTAGTCCTCCAAGGATAATTTTGATTGTTATCTAGTGATCTACTTCTGGATCACTATTGTACTCCCGTACCAAACTCATGACAAGGTACACAATAGGTCTGGTACATAGCATGGCATACTTTATAGAACCTATGGCTGAGGCATAGGGAATGTCTTTCATTCTCTGTCTATCTTATGTTGTCGTCGGGCTTTGAGTCTTACTCAACTTCACACCTTGCAATACAGACAAGAACTCCTTCTTTGACTGATCCCTTTTGAACTCCTTCAAAATCTTGTCAAGGTATGTACTCATTGAAAATCTTATCAAGCGTCTTGATATATCTTTATAGATCTTGATGCCTAATATATAAGTAGCTTTACGGAGGTCTTTTATTGAAAAATTCTTATTCAAGTATCCTTTTATGCTATCCAGAAATTCTATATCATTTCCAATCAATAATATGTCATCCACATATAATATCAAAAACTCTACAGAGCTCCCACTCAATTTCTTGTAAATACAGGCTTCACCATAAGTCTTTATAAAACCATATGCTTTAGTCACCTTATAAAAGTGTATATTCTAACTCCGAGATGCTTGCACCGGTCCATAGATGGATCACCGGAGTTCGCACACTTTGTTAGCACCTTTAGGATCGACAAAACCTTTTGGTTGCATCATATACAACTCTTCTTTACGAAATCCATTAAGGAATGCAGTTTTGATATCCATTTGCCAGATTTCATAAAATGTGGCAATCGCAAAAATGATTCGAACAGATTTAAGCATCGCTACGAGTGAGAAAATCTCATCGTAGTCAACACCTTGAACTTGTCGAAAACCTTTTGTGACAAGTCGAGCTTTGTAGATAGTAACACTACCATCAGCGTCCGTCTTCCTCTTGAAGATCCATTTATTCTCAATGGCTTGCCGATCATTGGGAAAGTCCACCAAAGTCCACACTTTGTTCTCATACATGGATCCTATATCAGATTTCATGGCCTCAAGCCATTTGTCGGAATCTGGGCTCATCATAGCTTCTTCATAATTCGTAGGTTCGTCATTGTTTAGTAACATGACTTCCAGAACATGATTAGCGTACCACTCTGGTGCGGAATGTGCTCTAGTTGACCTATGAGGTTCGGTAGTAACTTGATCTGAAGTTTCATGATCATTATCATTAGCTTCCTCTCTAGTTGGTGTAGGCATCATGGGAATGGAATTCACTGATGTGCTACTTTCCAATTTGAGAGTAGGTACAACTACCTCATCAAGCTCTACTTTCCTCCCAGTCACTTCTTTCGAGAGAAACTCTTTGTCTAGAAAGGTTTCATTCTTAGCAACAAATATCTTTCCTTTGGATCTGTGGTAGAAGGTGTACCCAACAGTTTCCTTTTGGGTATCTCATGAAGATGTACTTCTCCGATTTGGGTTCGAGCTTATCAGGCTGAAACTTTCCACATAAGCATTGCAACTCGAAACTTTAAGAAACGACAACTTAGGTTTCTTGCCAAACCATAGTTCATATGGTACCATCTCAACGGATTTAGACGGTGCCCTATTTAACATGAATGCAGCTGTCTCTAATGCATAACCCCAAAACGACAGTGGTAAATCAGTAAGAGACATCATAGATCACACCATATCTAATAAAGTACGGTTACGACGTTCGGACACACCATTACACTGTGGTGTTCCAGGTGGCATGAGTTGTGAAACTATTCCACATTGTTTTAAATGAAGGCCAAACTCTTATCTCAAATATTCGCCTCCGTGATCAGATCATAGAAACTTTATTTGCTTGTTACGATGATTCTCCACTTCACTCTGAAATTCCATGAACTTTTCAAATGTTTCAGACTTGTGTTTCCTTAAGTAGATATGCCCATATGTGCTCAAATCATCTGTGAAGGTCAAAAAATAACGATACCTGTCGCGTGCCTCAACACTCATTAGACCTCACACATCCGTATGTATTATTTCCAATAAGTCATTAGCTCCCTCCATTGTTCTAGAGAACGGAGTTTTAGTCATCTTGATCATGAGGCATGGTTCGCAAGTATCAAATGATTCATAATCAAGTGATTCCAAAAACCCATCTGTATGGAGTTTCTTCATGCGATCTACACCAATATGACCTAAACGGTAGTGACGCAAGTATGTTGCAGGATCATTATCAACTTTGCATATTTTGGCATCAATATTCTGAATATGTGTATCACTACGATCGAGATTCAATAAACCATTCATATTGTGTATGACCATAGAAGGTTTTATTCATGTAAATAGAATAACAATTATTCTTTGACTTCAATGAATAATCGTATTGCAATAAACATGATCCAATCATATTCATGCTCAATGAAAACACCAAATAACATTTAGTTTAGGTTCAACACTAATCCCGAAGGTAAAGGGAGTGTGCAATGGTGATCTTATCAACCTTGGAATCACTTCAACACACATCGTCACCTCGCCCTTAACTAGTATTTTTTCATTTTGCAGCTCCTATTTTGAGTTACAAATCTTAGCAACTGAACCGGTATCAAATACCCAGGGGCTACTATGAACACTAGTAAAGTACACATCAATAACATGTATATCAAATATACCTTTGTTCACTTTGACATCCTTCTTATCCGCCAAATTTTTGGGGCAGTTCCGCTTACAGTGACCATTTATTTTGTAGTAGAAGCACTCAGTTTCAGGTTTAGGTCTAGCTTTGGGCTTCCTCATGGGAGTGGCAACTTGCTTGCCAATCTTCTTGAAGTTCCCTTTCTTTCCCTTGCCCCTTTTCTTGAAACTAGTTATCTTGTTAACCATCAACACTTGATGCTCTTTCTTGATTTCTACCTTTGTGTAATGCCCCGTATATAACTTGCCATATTTGTATTCCAACTCTTGCCATTTTCGGCTCTAAGTTATGATATTCCCTCGTGGTTGGGTTTTGTCTTCGTTTTGCATGTTGTCCATGTCATGCATCTCATACCATGTCATCATGTGCATTGCATTTGCATACGTGTTCGTCTCATGCATCCGAGCATTTCCCCGTTGTCCGTTTTGCATTCCGACACTCCTATGTCCTTCGGCGTCCCCTTTTGCCCCTTTTCGTGTGTGGGTGTTAAATATTCTCGGATTGGACCGAGACTTGCCAAGCGGCCTTGGTATACTACCGGTAGACCGCCTGTCAAGCTTCGTGCCATTTGGACTTCGTTTGATACTCCAATGGTTAACCGAGGAAACGTAAAGGCCTCGTGCCTGTTGCAGCCCAACACCTCTCCAAAGTGGCTCCAAACCCATCCAAACCCTCTCCATCCTATCGGTTGTTCGATCACGATCGCGTGGCCAAAAACCACACCTCATTTGGACTCTCCTAACTGCCAGAATCTATAAATAGGTGCTCCCCTCCAAAATTCCCGCAGTCTAAACCCTAGAATTCTTCCCCGCCGCTGCCGGACACGTCCGTGACGGCCGGACATGTCCAACTCTGCCGCGCCGCCGCCACGTGTCGCCTCGTGAGTCGCCTGCCGCCCGCGCCCACTTCGCCGGCCCGCCAGGCCCAGGCGGGGCCCTCCCCAGCCCGCGCGT